>NC_088863.1:741724-931724 GCF_032884065.1 Artemia franciscana
ATGTTTTAATGTCGCTCCTTACTTTGTTTAAAAAAAACCTTATTTTAATTTTTTTTATTTGTTTTTTTATTTAATTTTCAGTAAAGCGCCAACTCGACTTTTACAGTTAGCTATGGAGTAGTAGCCAGTAGGTTTATTTATTCATTTATGTTAGCACTTGTTCTATGTTGGATTGCTGATTGCTAATTTAATTAATTTCTCTTCGTTTATTATTGCCAATTATTTTGTTAAATTTAGCCTATATTTTAGGGGGTAGAGATTTATATCATTTATCTCATTCCCGGAGAAGTACCTCTGCGAAAAAAAAAACTTTCCTTTAAAAAACTTTTTTCGGAAAGGTTTTCTAGAATTCATTTCTGTTCCTTATTGATCGCCAAAATTTTGTTTGATTGATATAATGAATTTTTCTCCAGTTTTGCATGTCTCTAGCGTAAGATTTAAAATGTCCAATTCTAATTTAATAGTTCTAAATAGTGGCTTTTGATTTATTACAAAATTCTCTTAACATTGCCTCACAGTTTCAGCTCAAAGCCATCAGCTATTCCTGGGACATTTCAGATACGCCTTTCTGATCACCTAGATGCACATAGCGTCTTCCGATTGAATATTTTGACCCTTAGTCGCTTCTAAGATATTGCAGATATACTCTGTTGATAACGTGGATGCACATAGTGTCTTTTTTATGCTGTTTGAAATCCCTATAAGGGTATCCTGAAGGTCCAACCACTGTTCAAGATACCCTGAAAGTTTCAACTTAATATCCTCATCTATTCCTGATATATAGCTGATGACCCCCTTTGACGATCAGCATGCACATAATGTGTTCTGATTTTGTTCAACATCCCCTGCCATTCTCTGAAAGTAGTCATAAGTAAATGTAGTACCAGTTGTCAGCACTGGCAGTCACAGTCACAAGTTGTTGTAGTCGGAAGTAGTCACTATTGCAGTCGCAACTTGTGGTATTTACAGCCACAGTAGTAGTAGTAGTGGTCATGAAAGTTTCAATTTAATACCCTTACCTGTTCAAACATATCGCGCAGACATGCGTTTTGATAACGTGGATGCAGACAAAAGCATTTTATTTATCTTATCATACCCCTCAGCATTCTGCGAAATTTCGCCTCAGTACCCTAAGTCTTTTGGGAAGCACCCATTATCAAACATTTCCCCCTTTCCCAATGATATATCTTGCGTGTTAAAAATTGACAATTTGGATAATGTGCAATCCTTATCCCAGGGCTGTGGGAGCACTTGATTTCCGATCGATTGAGCCTCCTACAAAATCTATGCGACCACTCTTTTATAAAAACCATATATGTCCCGAGGCATAACTTTAAACGCTTGCTCTGGGGACTGGGGGATTGTGCCAACCCCAGAGGCATTGCTATATGATATTTGGACTATTTTAAATAAGATGACTATCTCAAAATTTCGATCAGATGCATCTAAGGAAAAGAGGGCATGGGGCCTCAATACCCTTTGATAATGTTTTACTCATAAAAAGCAAACTAGAACTGTCAGTGTCCAATCAAATGGGCCTCTTCCAAAGTTTGTACGACAGTCCCTTTCCTTAAAAACCTTATATGCCCTTGGAACACAACTTACAACCCTTGTCCCCAGGCCCTAGGGAGCTATGTCAACCCCGGAGGCATTGTAATATGATCTTTGGACTATTTTGGAAAAATGGTTGTCTCAAAATTTTGATTTGATGCATTTGGGAAAAGAGGGGGATTGTTGCCTTCCGATCACTTTGACCCTTAAAAAGGGAACTAGAACTTTCAATCTCCAATCAATTGAGACTCTCTAAAGTTAGCCACGAGAGCCTTATATGCCTCTAGGGCATAACCTACAACACTTGTCTCCGGGCTCTTGGGGGTTGTGTCGACCTTGGAGAATTTGTTAATTGATCTTTGGACTATTTTGAACAAAATGGCTATCTTAAAATTTTGATCTGGTGCATTTGGGAAAAGAGGGTTTCTTTAAAAGGGGCACTAACACTTCCGATTTCCAATCGAAAGAGCCCCCTCTGAAGTTTATACGATCACCCATTCCTTATGAAGTGCCTGTGGGAAAAAAGGATTAAACATTGAAGCCCTATGGCCTTTACTATAGGCAACGCTATAGCGTTGCCTCTGATATTTCTCCCCTAAGGACTAATATTTTCTCTTTAGGAACAAAGATAGTCGAAATCTACCTTGTTTACCTGCAGTTCCAGATGCGGGCAGATAATAGCATTGCCAATATTTCGCAAACTGCCCTAATTTAATCTAATATGAGATCACATAATCAGTTCAGGGGATCGGTATTAGTTTAAGGGGACTTCAGGAGATTAAGTGAAATTGTCTGTAGTAATCTCTTCCGTGGTCTCTTCTGTAAGAAAATAACAAAGGTTAGGGCCATTCGATTCCCCAACCTACGCTGTTTCTAAATATAATGAACGCTACCGTGACAATATATCTGGTTTTAATTGGGTCCAGATATAGTTCTGGAAACCCACCCAAAGCACAAAATCCCCCTCCCCTCCCCGAAAAATATCAGACTAACTCCTGATAGCAAATACTATATGTATAAACAATGGGCAAATTTCATAAATTACAGGCCTCTCCTCACGGGCTGTGGGGGTCATTTTACCCTTAAAGACATAGATACTGGATCTTTCAACTATGTTAAACAAAATTGCTATTTTAAAATTTTGATCAGATAACTTCGGAGAAACAAGAAGGGGGTGAGGGGGGCTGGTTGGCTCCAATGTTTTTGGTCATATAAAAAGGGCACTTTATTCGTTGATTCCCATTGAAATGAACCCTCTCCCTATCTTCTAGGACCATTATTTCGATACGACCACCCCTGGAAAAAAACAACAACTTTATTTGTTGATTCCCATTAAAATGAACCCTCTCCCTATCTTCTATGACCATTATTTCGATACGACCACCCCTGGAAAAAAAAAACAATATCTGTCTTGTGGCAAAAATAGCAAAATTCCAAATTTCCGCATATAGGAGCTAGAAACTTCTACAGTAGTGTTCTCTGGTACGCTGAATGAGATGGTGGGATTTCCATAAAGATTCCTTGAATTTTAGGGGGTGTTTCCCCCTATTTCAAAAATCATGCGAATTTTCTCAGGCCCGTAACTTTTGATGGATAAAACTAACATTGATGAATTATATATATTTGAAATCAGCATAATTAGCTGATTCTTCTGATGTATCTATTGATTCTTTTGATGTATCTATTGATTCAGTTTTTTAGATTTTCGGTTACTATTGAGCCGAGTCGCTCCTTATTTACTAAAGTTCGTTACAACGAACTTGATGGGTAAAACCAACTTTGATTAATATTATATATTTAGAATCAACATAATAAACTGATTCTATTGATGTATCTGTTAATATCGAAATTGTTATCTATTGATTCTTTTGATGTATCTATTGATTCAGTTTTTTAGAGTTTCGGTTACTATTGAGCCGAGTCGCTCCTTATTTACTGGATTTCGTTACTACCAACTGTTTTATAGTGTTTTCTTCGCACAATAGAATGTTACCTATTTATTTTATTTCAGTTAGCCAAGTATGCGTTATTGATCTTTGACTAATTCACTTATAGTTTAAGATTATTTGAGAAGGTTAAGAAAATTCTTATCAATTTTATCAAAAAAAATTCTTTTAATATTTTTTTTTTGCAATGTAGGACATAGAATTAGAGCAACTGAAAAATGCTCACGAAAATCACATAAGCAATATTAATGAAGATCACAGGAAAGAATTGAACCAGGTAGCCACGATAAGTAATAGTAATGGAGTACAGAAGAGGGTTGAAGAACTTGAAGAATATGCAAAAGAGCTGAAACAGCAGTTGGAGGCAAGTAATTGGTATCCTAATCAACAAAAGCTTCTGAAAGATCAAAGCACCACAGACAGTGGGAAGGTTTGTCTTTCTTTTAAGTGTGTCTCTCCCATTTATAAGCTTGAATCATTATGTTCTATTATGGCCATTACTTCGTTTGCTAATCTACAAAAGCTCCTGAAAAAAAAAAAAAAAAAAAAAAAAAAAAAAAAAAAAAAAAAAAAAAAAAAAAAAAAAAAAAAAAGGTTGATTGTGGTAAGATTTTTGTTTCCTCTAGGGATGTCTATGTTCTGTAATAGGCTTGAGTCTAGTACGCCCAATTTATGTATAGAGTCAAATATGTACAAGTTTCTACACAAAACGCGCATTTTCAGTGATACGAAATATTTAGGCTCTAACTAAATATAATAAATAAGTGTGTTTTGCTTACACCCCTGTTCAACTCAATACTTCAACATTCTTTTCTTTTTTCATTCATTAATTTTCACACTTGTCGAATATTGGTTTTTTTTTCTTTATGGTTGGCGTTTTATACAGCGTTTGTTTTATCTTTTTTTTCATGTTAACTTAATCATTAGTAATCTTTGTCATCTTTATCTTTAGTTTCACTTTAAGCAGTTCTGGTCTATCTTTCATATTAAGCATTCCAAGTTCTTTTTTTTAGGCTTCGGTGCTTCAGTGAAGCATACATTCATGTGCTTCCGTTTTAAAATTTTAATAGGGAAATACTTTAATAGGAAATAAGTAAGAATTAATAGAAATAAGGAAATAATTAGTAGAAATTATAGGAAATAATAGGAATTTTAACAGGAAATAGGATAAATTTGAATAAGAAAGTAACTGTAAAATTGCAAAACAGCACCGAAGATTGACATTTGTGTGAGTAGGAAAGAATTTAATCATTTTAGTTAGAACATCCATAAATGACTAGTGCCATGTAGAGAAAAGAGAAGAAGAAATAATCTAAAAAGGAAGGAATTCATGTAAAGCTGGCTTGCTCAATTGTTCTGGGTATACATTACTTGAAAGTTACCAGGTATTTATTTTAGTTTTGTCCCTTTAAAGTTGACAAAAAGATTGTCAACTAGATGGTATTTATGAACATGTCTGTTTGAAATTGGCATGGGGTTGAAAGCCGGAAGAGTAGTAAAATGTTATTTAAATTGGTTTTTAATTCTTTCGTGGAACCAAATACCCAATAATGTTGGCCATGGCCCAGTTAAGATAAAAGCATTCATTGGCAGGTATATCATCGCCCTATAAAGAAAATACTTATTTAAGTCATCCAACAATCATTAGAAGAGAGAAAACGAGCAAAAGATTAAACTTACGAGGCGTGGCCTACTTTCTGCCACTTGGCGCACATCTCGGAGCGCCACGTGTTCTGCACAGTCCTGCCACGCGTGGCACAGTCCCCAAAATGCATAGCACAGTTCTACCCTGGTAGGTAATACTTTCACCATGCGCCACCTGGTGAACATGATTTCTGAAGGTCGGTAACCTCTCGGTAACTTACTTCTTTAAGGGTGTTGTAATTTATATGATTATATAATTACACTTAGATTTGCTTTTTTGCTGTTATTCTTTTTTTTTTTATTTGAAAAACAAAGTTGGCTTATTGTAGCTTGTGATAGAGATTTTTAAATCATGTGGTATCTCATATATTACATAATCTCATACTCACGTTATTTCTTTCTCAATTTAATCATGTTATTTTTTTCTTTTACCTTTCTATCATATATTGTTTAAAATGTTCTTTGAAGCTTAGCAATATAAGACCATAAGTAAGGCTAAAAAGGACATAAATGAACCTTCGTTCACAAGAATCAAATACCAATGTGGTTTAGCCATGACTCAGTTAGAGAAAAGGAATCATTGGCAGGTTTATCGCCGTCTTAAGAAAACAATCACTATGTTAGTCATTTAACAATGTTATTTTTTTAGGGTTTCGGTTACTATTGAGCCAAGTCGCTCCTTATTTACTACAGTTCGTTACAGCGAACTGTTTTATAGTGTTTTCTTCGCACAATAGAATGTTACCGATCTATTTTATTTCAGTTGGCCAAGCATGTGCTATTGATCTTCGAATAACTTACTTACAGTTTAAGATTATTTGAGGAGGTTAAGAAAATTCTTATCAAATTTATTGAAAAAAACTTCATATATATATTTTTTGTAATGTTTTAGGACATAGAATTAGAGCAACTAAAAAATGCTCACGAAAACCACATAAACAATATTAATGAAGGTAACAGGAAAGAATTGGAAGTGCCTTCAACTAGCTGTGTCTTCATTTGTGTGTCTTTTCTTGTTAAAATTCATCGACTTCCGAAAAAAGTTTTTGCTGATGGAGAAGACGCGAGAGTTTCACCGAAAAGCATCCATTGAATTTGCAGACTCCAAAGCAGTATTTGATTCCCCAGATCGCCGTTCGCCCTGGCTGATACTGAGAACCACAATTCAGCCTTATAAATGCTGCTCATTTTTTGAAAAACTATATGAAGGTATGAAGAGCAGCGCGCAATTCAATAGAGAGCAGCGCGTAACTCAATGGAGAGCAGCATGGAAGTGATGAGAAGCCTCCGGCAAGGTTGCGCCGCCACTCCCGAGCTCTTTAATTGCGTGCTAGACTTCATCATAATTTGCAAGACAAATTCCCTTCAATTTGGTCTCCAGCTTCGAGACCAGGTACTTACCGATGATATAGCTTTAGTCGAGGACACAATCGAAAAAGTCACCGAAACTCTCCATGTGGTTTCAGAAGAAGCCTTGAAATGTGGCCTGCGGGTCAGCTAATAGAAAACCAATAGCCAACTGAATAGCCAAAGCGTCAGCAACTGGTGGGAGGGTGAATAGCATTTGGAAAAACCGACTGTAAGCCACCTCACTAAAATGCGGATTTATACGCTTCAGTCAGCACCGTGCTACTATATGGATCAGAGAAATGGTTACCCACAAAATCTGTCCTCTATGCCGTCGATTTCGTGCAGACTAAACATCTTCAAAGAACCTATGATCATCACTGGACCGATTTTGTTACCAACCAGACCCTCTTGAAATTCACTTTGCAAGCTCCTTTCTCGACGCAGCTTGCCCAGCATACTGTCCACTGGTACGGCCACTTCCATCGTCTGGCACATGACGCCTCAGCACAGGCTGTATTATACTTTGACCCCACTCTGCACGGATGGAAGCGTCCAAGAGGACTCCCCCCTACTAGGTGGAAAGACAAAGCCAACGAACACCTTGCCTAAGCCCACATCCCAGTAGCGAGCCTGGCAAGCCGTAGGTCAACCTGGAGGCAACTCTTCTCTTCCTTCTCTAAGCGTTCCTGGCAAGAGCTGTAAGCTAAGTAAAACAGCGACTTTTTTAGAGGGACAAGCAGCAAGTCTGTCGTCGAACCTTGCCGCTGTGGGAATCACTGCGGCAAGTTACCCGGAAGAACGGAAATGGCCGCATGTTGCCTGGAAGAACGTCAATATTCTTATCTATCACAGCTTAGAAACAAATATAAATCACTTGAAAATCCTGAAAATGTCTTACTAGACGGCGAAATAAAAAAATTGAATAGAACAATTTCGTTGTAAAAAAGACAAAACCAAATTTTATTTAAAAAAAAAAAAAATCAAAATTGACTTATCAACGTAAATTTAGTTTCTTCTTAAATTCAATTAAATTCAATTTATTCAGATAAAACTAAAATATAACACCAATAATAATAAAGATCCTGGAAGCGAACTTGATGAGGACCATAACCACAAAAAAAAAAAAAAAAAAAAAAAAAAAAAAAAAAAAAAAAAAAAAAAAAAAAAAAAAAAAAAAAAAAAAAAAAAAAAAAAAAAATCCTTTCTTTAAGGTGACAAAGAAGCCATCAAAACAAAATCAAAAACATCAGCAGAAAAATTAATAAAGAATGTCCTGTATTTGGAACGACAATTAATTGACAATTTCGTATTTTCATATCTGTGCAGAATATATGCGACTCAGTAAATATGGCCTCGAATTCACAAAAAAAAAGAAAAAAAAGGTAACACAATATTTCTCATCTTATCTCTCTTTAGTATTTAGAAAAACAATTTATTTTTAGGAAGAAGATGGCGGAGCAAGTGTTTTGTCACCTGAACCTTTGGAAAAGATAAAAGGAGTTAATAATCATCATATTAGGCTGGAAGCTATATTCCAAGATCGTAAGATATATTAACTTATTTCTGCGACTAGATTTATGGTCTAGGGGTGCTGAATAACTCTCCAAAGTTCAAAAAGCCTTGAATCAACCTGGAAGTTTAAAATTAAACGCTCTAGACCTACTGACCCTCTTTTCTTGACCAACTCTCCTCCATTTCAGAAGCCTGGAATCTGCTTGGGAGTTACGACTGAAAAGTCTTTAGAATGATGAGAGGTTTCAATGTTTCACAGGTTTAACAGAGCCATTTACCAATATGTCAACACTAATATCAAATTGGAATGGAACTAATTAGCAGTTATTATAGTATAAGTTTTTTCTTTTAACCTCTTATTGGCTATAAAGAGAAGACATGTAAACATGATAACCAAAATTAGGGATAAAATATCCCTAAAAATTGATAATAAAATAAGGGATTAAGATCCTAAGAGCCGTTGGCGGTGGGTAGGGTGTCAAATCGATGTTTCAGTTATAGCAAAAGGTATAAAGTCTGTTGCCTAACCTTACAACAGCTGGAACCGAACCCCGGCCCCTAATTGCAAAGAAGAACAACAATCGGCTGCCACAAGATGCAATCATAAATACTTCTCTATTTATCTTGACTATTGAGGCATTTATCTTAACTATTAACAAGTTTTGCAGTATTTTCTTCACAGAATGTTGCCGTCAATGATTTAAGGTGAATTATAATTTTTTCAAATGGTTTAGGGCCAATAGGGTATTTTTTGTGCAGTTAATGCAGACGGTAAGAGCGAGTACTGTAAATTCTTGTTGTGAAATCTTGCGACTCCAACGGGGGCTGCTCAAAACAGAGTAAGAGGCATGCTAAGTTCTGGAGCTGTTTTTATATATATATGACAATGATCTTTCCTCGCAGTCTTATTGTAACTGAATGGTTCCTTAAATAGTTTCAGATAAGGTTTTATTATTTTAAAAAAATAAAAAAGCACAGCAAATATACAATACTGGTTGTGAAGAAAAAGAAATCAACTCTCCGTCCTCCCTCCCTCACCCCCCCGTAAGGCTCTATGGTTAAGAACGTAGGGAACAGGGGGAAAAAAGCTAAAACAAACTAAAGACACTCATACTAACAAAGAAAATTAAAAGAGGTAATCTTGGACACTTATCTAATATAGTTCAACTTCGCACTGGCTGACTTCTTTCTTCTCTGTGAATCGAAGAAGTAACTTGGGGGGGGGGCAGTACTTCCAAACTAACGAGGGGCTGAACGAAACCGTCCCAATTTACTCCAAATCGCGGGTGGTGACACCTTATAAAGAGGGCATTTCAAAGCTTCCCCTCAATTCGGAAAGTGACCACTTAGAGAAGTCCTAGTCGAGTGGCTTGCGCGCTAGATTTGAAATTCCATGTCTGTGAGGACGGGGGTTTGAGTCTCAGTATCGCTGGCTATTTGGTTTGGAGGGGGGTCGGTCGCATGAGTAAGCTTAGCCAGAGTTGACCCAACTCTAAATGGTTACCTTGAGAAATCTGGAAAAGGCAAACAGGAAAGGTATGCGAAAGTTTAGGATGGCTGACCCACAATCCTCCTTACACTTCCTGGCTGAAGGGCCACGAAATGAAGATCAGCACCTCCGGTTTGGACTTAAGAGTTTAGTATCACATCCTTTACTTTTTTTTTTACCGTGTAGAGAGGTAACCTTGATTTTATAATGTTTTGATAATTTTTTTCTTGTTGTACCCGTCTTAACCTCTATAGATTAATTAAAAAAAAAACTTTCTGCAAAAAAAGTTTTCAAAGAAAAGTAAAGAGCTACATTACGCTCTAAGACGAGCAGAAATAAAGTTAAGACGTAATTCGAGCGTAAATGAACATAAAACGCTATCAGTGAGTAAACGAAACCAAAAAGGAACAGAAATTACAATAAATAACCAAGCCAAATTTAAAACGAATAGAAACTACCACAAACAGGGCCAGGGCTAACGCCATCTATGTTTTTGAAAGACCAGAATGTCATTTACACTTTACTGAAAACAATTTTTATTTCGAGCTGCATTTTTATTTGCCAGAACACTAACAGAAAAAAGTAAAGAAAATCATTGTATTAACCAACATTACTGAAAGAACTGATGAGATGTAGATCGACAGTTTAATATACAATCTATATTCATTTCTAGAAGTTTCAACACTTTTAGATTTATTAACTCCGTAAAGGAGAAAATGTTAAAAATTTATTTTTTGCATTGCAAGAAACCCTGAATGCTACATTGATTGAACTTGCAAATTGTACATGGCATGACTGAGACATGGCATGGTATAATTAAATAAGTCTTTCTGCTTTTCCATGCCGAAAGTTTTACAAATTTAAAGTTTTTCATTAATGAAATTGGATTTCAAACAAAAAAAGATTAACTTGAAGTAGATAAAAGCAAAATGCTAAAATTAGTCTTGGATAATTTTTTTTTTAATTATAAATTCGAATCGTCGAAAATTGGAAAATTTCTTATAAACCTGACAGGAATGAAAATTATGTAGTCATTTCTGTTTTTTATACTAAAAAATTTCCTGAAAGAAATTATATAACCTTGGTTGTAAAAAACAAACAAAAAACAACCTTAATGTTGAAATAAAAAGAAATCTGTTTTACGTATAGTATAACAGAAACTGTATTGGCTACACTAATTAAGATGTAAATTAGTTATAAAACGACTAAGACATAAAATTGAATGATTTTTTCTTTAATATGCTAGAGGTTATAATACATTAAAGGCTTCAAGATAATGAAATGATAATCAAATAAAGAAAATTAATAGGAAGTATATAAAAGCTAAAATAGGTTTTGGGCGAATTTTCTGCAGAAGTTTTAGATTTAAATACTCAAATATTTGAAATTTTTTGTAAACTTGAAATGAATGAGAATTCAGTAATCATAGTAACTTAATAATATATAACTATAATAAATAATTATAATAAATAATTATAATAATAATCATAAAAACATAGTAAATTAAAACCACGTCTTATTGCTTAGGTCACATCAATCAAACTTGCAAATTACATAAAATGATTAACACATGGAGTGAAATACTGGAACTTTTTTTTTCTTTTAATGCGCTGGAGTTTATTAGATCTAAGGTTTCTCAATAATGAAAATCACTCTCAAATGAAAAAAATTAATAATAAATCGATAAAAATGGCTACAAATAGGTTTTGGATAAGTTTTTTATCAAAGGTTTAGTATTGACATTTAAATGAAAATTGAAAAATTCTTATGAATTTTAGATGAATGAGAATTCCATTGTCAGGTCCGTTTTAAAAACTCAAAGCTTTTCTAATAGAAAATATGTAGTTCCTGGTTGTAAAAACCCAAGCAAAAAATTTATTGTTGAAACAAAAAAAAAATTTAGTTTGTTTTTTGCTATTAAACTGTTAAAAAGTTAGCCAATGTTTATGTTTGAATAATTGCAAATATTAATCTTTCCAAATTTGGGCTAAAATTGAAATTTCTAATTTAATTACTGCTATTTTAATGTAGTGGAATGTTTCACTTTATTTGGTCAATTCTGTTTATTCTTAAATTTTAAGATTTAGAGACATAGCCGAAAACAGACCATTTTGAATTGGCTCATTGCTGACAGCTATTAACTATGGGAATTCAAAATCTGACTAAATGGCGTCTTGGAAATATTGTTTCATTTTCTTTGAAATGTAATCATTTTTCCAATAATCTTTTTAAGTATTACATAAAAAAAACTAGTTTTTTTAACTGAAAGTAAGGAGCGACATTAAAACTTAAAACGAACAGAAATTACTCCGCATATGAAATGGGTTGTTCCCTCCGCAATCCCTTGCTCTTTACGCTAAAGTTTTTAATTATTTTAATAAGCAGAATTGTGGCAAAGAGTCAAACTTTAGCGTAAAGAGCAAGGGATTGCGGAGGGAACAGCCCATTTCATATACGGAGTAATTTCTGTTCGTTTTAAGTTTTAATGTCGCTCCTTACTTTCAGTTAAAAAAACTAGTTTTTTTATGTAGTTCCTGAACGTTTTTGAATTAAGGCATGTTTGATTTTGGCTCTCCACACATAAATTATTAAAATGAAATTTGCATATTAATTCCTTTTTTGGCTAAATGGCTTTCTCTTAGTTTTGATCAGACGATTTTCAGAAATAAGGGGTGGGGAAAGCCTAGTTGCTCTGCAATTTTTCGGTTACATAAAAAGGCAACTATAAATTTTAATTTTTAACGAATGTTTTCAGTAGTAAAAAATATACGTAACTTAAGAATTAGCTTACGTAACAATCTTTTATATTCTTAAATTTTTATTGTGTATATGAGGGGGTTTGTACCCTCGTTAATACCTCGCTCTTTGCACTAAATCGTAAGTTTTCTCCCAATTCTTTAAGAATGACCCCTGGATCCAAAAGGCCGTAGAATAAATAGTTGAAATTAGTAAAAATACTATAGCATAAAGAGCAAGGTATTTATCTCCTCCTTAATACCTCGCTCTTTATGCTAAAGTATTTTTAGAACTCCTCATATACGTAATAATCTCTGTTCGTTTTAAGTTTCAATGCTACTCCTCACTTTCAATTGAAAAAAACTTTTTCATGTTTATTTTTTCATTGTTTTTTTTTTATAGTAATTTTAGAAAATCCTGCGCCCTTTTCATTGAATTTCTGTTCCCCTATAACATATTTCTCTATGGAAAGATCCCCCCACATAGCTTAATCCCCTCAACCCCACCCCCAAAACCAAAAAAAAATCCCCTGAAAATGCTGTACACTTTCCAATAACCATTACTATATGTAAACACTGGCCGAAGTTTGCAGCTTGCAGCCCCTCCTCCGGGGACTGTGGGGGAGTAAGTCATTCCCAAAGACATAGTTATTATGGTTTTTGACTATGCGGAACAAAATGGCTATCTCAAAATTTTGATCAGTTGACTTTGAAGAAAAAATAAGCGTGGGAGGGGGCCTAGGTGCCCTCCAATTTTTTTGGTCACCTAAAAAGGGCACTAGAACTTTTTATTTCCGTCAGAATGAGCCCTCTTGCAACATTCTAGGACCACTTGGTCGATACGATGACCCCTGGGAAAAAAAAAAAAAAAAAAAACAAACAAATAAACACGCACCCGTGATTTGTCTTCTGGCAAAAAATACGAAATTCCACAATTTTGTAGATAGGAGCTTGAAACTTCTACAATAGGGTTCTCTGATACGCTGAATCTGATGGTGTGATTTTCATTAAGATTCTATGACTTTTAGGGGTTGTTTCCCCCTATTTTTTAAAATCAGGCAAATTTTCCCAGGCCCGTAACTTTTGATGGGTAAGACTAAACTTGATTAAACTTATATATATAAAATCAGCATTAAAATGCGATTCTTTTGATCTAGCTATTGATATCAAAATCCCATTTTTTAGAGTTTTGGTTGCTATTGAGCCGGGTCGCTCCTTACTACAGTTCGTTGCCACGAACTGTTTGATACTTTATTAAAAATATTGTGAATCTTATTTTAGTTTAGCTTCAAATAAAGAATCTATTACAAAACTAGGAAACGTATCTAGGAAAATGGAATTATCTTACTCTAGGAAAACGAAACGGTCGTTTCCTATTTTCTATTTTTTCCGTCTTTTTCATTATCTTTAATTATTATCTTTTTCATTTTTTTTATTATCTCCATGGTGGGCCTACTTGATCATTGACAGGGATTTTATTTTTGTTTCGTATTTTTTTTTTATTATCTCCATGGTAGGCCTACTTGATCATTGACAGGGATTTTATTTTTGTTGGGCGTTTGTTTTTTTTAGCTCCTTGAGCTCTTTACTGGGAAAATATTTAGTTTCCAATGTTTTTATTGCACTTGGTATTTACCAAGTAACATATAGCGATCGTAATTTCTGTCGGTCTGTCTGTTTCTCGGTCCCGGTTTTGCTAGTTTGGGCACTTCCAGATAAGCTAAGACGATTAAAGTTGGCAGGCGTATTAGGGACCAGACTAGATTAAATTAGAATTAGTCTCTTCCCTAATCCAACCATCTGGGGGGGGGGGGGGTGAGCGAGCGAGCAAGATAGGTGAGAAGAATTTTATTTGCTCATTAAACAAATGATTTTTCTTCTTAAGTATGGCTTATGGTCTACGGGTATAATTTTTGCTTAGGGTACGAGAGTTTTCAGGCTGGAATCCCGGACCATCCCAATTTTTACATGAAGAAGATCTGAAACTAGATACATGATCAATATAGCGATCACTGAAAGTTGGCAGGCGTATCAGTGACTCGACCAGATTAGTTAGAAATAGTCGCTTCTCCAATTTGACCATCTGGAGGGGGGGGGGAGTGGAAGGACGGTTAATTCGGAAAAATAGAAAAAAATGAGGTATTTCTAACTTACGAACGGGTTATCGGATCTTGGACCTCGTGTCTCAGAGCTCTTATTTTAGTCCCGACTGGATTCGGTGACATTTGGGGTAGTTGGAGAGGGAAACTGGGAATCTTTGATAGCGCTTAGAGTGCAGAGATCGTAACGAAAGCTCTTGGCTCTTCTGACCTCGTCACAAGTGCCATATAACCTCTTGGCTCTTGTTTAATTTTAAGACTACTTTTTAATTTTTTTCCTTTATTTTGAATTAGTAATTTAATCCTCGAAAAAATATCTTTAGTAGACGGTAATGAATTTTTTTAGTGAAAATATTCCCCTTGAATTATTTTAATAGCTTTAGTTGAATTTCGTATTTTTTATACTTAGGTAATTATTAGCCTAAAAAAAAGGAAAGAAAAACAAGAAAATGCAGGGGAAGGGTCTAACAAATTTTAGTGTAATAGTTATTTTCTGGGAAAAGTTACCAAGGTCGAAAGGCGACCAAAAACTAACCAGTTGTGTACCACACTGATCTGAATATTGCATAAGAAATGATGAAAAGAAGATAATATCCATTTTTAAATTTACATCATGCACCACGCTATGATGCAACGCTAAGTCTTTGTCTGTTCCAACGTCTTAATTGCCTTATCTCTATTTTATTTTCTTGCGCTTTTGTGGAAGAAGCTTAAATTAATAAAAGGACCTGTACCGATATTTTTTCAGAAGTTTTAAGATCATCCGACCCACATTGAAAGGCTCGAAGATTCTCTCAAGTATTATTTATATTTAACCCAGAGTATACAATAGCCTAATGCGTGGAGTAACATATAACAAAGGGACAAAGATAAAAGGAAGAAAGAAAAAAATATTGAATGAATCAATAAGGCTGTTATGCGGAGAAATTAGAATCAGTAATTAGAAATTAAAATGCAAGTTAAAAAAAAACTGAATGAACCAATAAGGCTGTTATGCAGAGAAATAATTGCATAATTCGTGGAGTAACATACAAAAAAGAAACAAAGATAAAGTGAGGAAAGAAAAAAAAATATTGAATGAACCATTAAGGCTGTTATGCAGAGAAATTAGAAATTAGAATGCAAGTTAAAAAAAAAAAACTTTATGAACCAATAAGGCTGTTATGCAGAGAAATTAGAATGCAAGTTAAAAAAAAAAAAATACTGAATGAACCAATAAGGCTGTTATGTAGAAAAATTAGAAATTAGAATGCAAATTAAAAAAAGAAATACTGAATGAATCAATAAGGTTGTTATGCAGAGAAATTAGAAATTTGAATGCAAGTTAAAAAAAATACTGAATGAACCAATAAGGTTGTTATGCAAAGAAATTAGAAATTAGAATGCAAGTTAAAAAAAAAAAAATACTGAATGAGCCAATAAGGCTGCAGCAAAGAATAACGTTGTGCACCTGTGCAATGGTAAGCATCTGAATTACTTCAAGGGGGACCAAGTTTTCAAAATAAAATATTTGGAGATTAACTGATTGTCTTCACTAGGGAACAAGGTACTCTCTCTCACTAGTTTTCTTCATCACAGAACTCTTTGGCCTTTTATAATTCATAAACATTTATCTGTTAATCACATTGTAGAGCCACCCTAGCTGAGTCGATGGCATTGTTAAACTTTGAATCTTGTGTCCTTCGGGCGGAGGTTTAAACTCGGGTGTTTACAATCATTTGGTTTGAATGGAGGTTATTGATATAACTCTGCTATTGGTATGCTGTGAGTCTGGGGAGCTTACGGTTAAGCGAATTACCATGGAATAATCTGAATATAGTAATATGTGATAATACGTGATAATCACGGTAATACATGATAATGCGTAATAATCATGTAATAATACTGGAGGTGGAAAACGACTGATCCTGCTGAAAGTTCAAAATTCAAGATGATATTGTATTTTATACTACCGAAGTACGTACTACCAAACAAAGCTCTGATTTCCCTTATAACACTATCTACTTTCAAGATACTTGCCTAGAAGCAAATCGAGAGTGACCTCTGACAAGCTTGAATCCACAACATTAAATTGTAAAATGCATGAGAAATTAACAAGGTCATCAAGAACACACAGAAAACAATTGTATTATTATAAAATTTTATTAAAAGATAATTTATATCCCAGCAGAAGCCATCTCGTAAACATCAGCTTAACTCTTTTAATTTCTTTAAAAGGGTTATGGTCTTGAAATGTCTTGAGAATTCGAAGATATTTCAGAATTGAAAGTCGCATGTCTTGCTAAAAAAGAAAAATAAATGTTTTTCACTGAATCTTGTTGTTTCAAATTATTATATACATAATTAAACTTAATCATTTGGAAGATCGAATAAAAGATGGATATAATTTCAGGTTGTTTCAAAATTATCAACTTGAAACCCGTTTTCTTGAAACTCCTTTCTTGGAACTCATTCCTGGAAAATAAAGATTTGGCTTATTTCAAAGTCATCGTCTTGAAACTTCTTTCTCCAAAGTCCTTTCTTGGAACTCCTTTGATGAAAATCCTTTCCTTGAAAATCCTTGAACTTTATTTTTTTTTTATAATAAAAAGCCACAAATGATTTGTGTCAGGCACGGCTGTGCCGAAAACCACGAAATAAATAATTCAGATCAATATTGAGCGCCAGGATCCATTTATGCTGCATCCGAATCTGTAAAATAAGTATAATCACGGTATGAACAAGAAAACGTATTAGAAAGTCATTACTAGTTTGAAAAATAGCAAGACAGGTTGAAAATTTTTTCAAATATTGTTTTTTTTTCAATATAGTTAAACGAGCAGTAATTGTACACGTACATTTCCATGCTTCCTTGAAAACGACACTGTATATTTTTTCTGAAAAATTGTCCATTTTTCCGGTGCAAAAAATAATAGGTTATGACTTGTTTCACACTTAGAACCCTCTTAATATTTTTCATAAATAGCCCGCTGACTAAAATTAGAGACCCCCTGAAGGTTGACAACCTTGAGCATAAATAGGAGGAATTTCAGAACGCAGTATGTTTATTGACAAGTTTAATTTGACGGTCTTCTCTGTACAAAGATGAGTTAATAGCCTAGTAATCACGCCATTGTTATTCTTATACTTTCTGACCTCGGTTAATGAAATGTTTGTAGAGTGATTGTTTAATTTGAAGTTCACCTTGTTTAATGCTATATAATAGAAATCGTCAATTGAGCTTCGAATGACAAGAGCAAGCGTGTAAACAGTTGGAGCTTTGGCATTTAGATAATTAGTTTCCAACTCAATATATTGCTATTTTCAAAGGAATTTTTCCCTTTCTTTCGAGCAAAGCTTGTTGAAAAGCTCGATTATTTGAGCTTTTCCAAACATCTTCGAAGAGTCGAGATTTTCACTGGAGTGACTTCGTTAGCAATCAGACCCTCCTGTCATGTACTTCGCAAACTCATTTCTCAATGCAGCTCACCCAACGCACTGATCGTTAATACGGCCACCTCCTTCATATGCTGCATAATCCCCCAGCATGGGCTGTGTTTAACATGAACCCCACCCTGGAATAGAAACGACCCAGAGGGCCCCCCCCCCAAAGTGGAAAACAAGGCCAACGAATCTCTCGCCCAAGCCCACATTCCAGTGTAAGAAGCCGCGAGCCTGACATGTGATAGGTCAACTTGGAGACGCCTGATCTCATTGTTTTCTACGCTGGACCCTTAAGAGCCGTAAAAGTTCCTTGGTTTCTGGACACCCAAAACCAATTGGATAAATCACAACTTTTGCTAAATCCTTACCCAGAATGTTTACCCTGATTATTCGGCAATTATTGATGCCAAGATTATCAGTAGCATATTTTACTGTGTGAACGGCACGAAGATCAGTACCACCGTTCAGCTAAAAGACTAAACGAGGTGATTTCAGGTCATTTAATTCAACGAAAAGATGAGGTGAATATTTTGGTTGAAACCTTTGCCAAGCTGTTTTGAGTACAATAAAAACCAACCTTTAGAGGGTAACCAGGCAGAAAGGACAAAACAAGGACTTTCTTTTGCACTGAAGATGGCTTGGCGAAAGTCTTTGCCGAAATATCCACTTTATCTTTTCGTTGTGTTCACTGGCTGAGAGTCACCCTTGTTTTTTTTTTTTTTTTATTAAGCACTAGGGTGGCACTTCGGTTAAATTTGAATAGGGCTAATCAAGATATTATTGAATACTAGTTCTGCTTTGTTCCATAGCTTATAGTTAATTGAAAATCGTTTTGAGCTTCATTATAAATTACTCCAAAAATCACCACATGTGGTGCTAGGGATGAAAACGAATAGATTTGATTAAGATACTGTTAAAAATCCATTATAAATTCTCTAAAGCTTGGAGCTAAACGAAAATCACTGGAAATAACCGCGAAGATGGCGTTTAGGTTGGACCCGAATAGGGTTAGTTAGACGTTATTAAAGATTATATTATCAATTTACTCCAGAGCTTGGGGCTTAATGAAGCTCACTTTGACCAGTATCAGACTAAGCTTCTGCAAGCTTCTTAATTTTGAACTAACGAATATCAGATGCAACAGGATAGTATAAACTGCTTTAGCCTTATAATTATAAAACCTTATAAACCCCTTACAATTTTATAATAAAAATTTTCTATGGGCTAGTCGAAAAGCTTGAAATAAAGAAGAGCTTTTATCATTATTCTTTCTGAAGCTTAAAATTTTTTGACCCACCATGAAATTATCCTTCTGTTTCAAGAGAGTTTTGAGAAATTTATCCCCTCCCCAAGCTGAAATTTAGCGTCTTCAACAATCATTTCAAAACAAAGATAGATCAGCATAATTCAAGCATCAACAGTAAGATATCAGTTTCCTTTTATACACCTTTGCCTTTATGGCACTATATGGCTCGTTTTTCACTTGGCTATTTTCAATTGACTTGGGAAAATCGGCTCCAACTTTACCCCCACCCCAAGGATTTTGACGGTATTTTAATTCTATTTATTTTAAGTTTATCTTGCTTACTCTCAGGCAACACTTTTCTTGTACAATATTTTCTTTCATAAGGCACAAGCAAAGATTAATGTCAGATCAATTTTACAGAACGAAGGTTATTCACATTAGATATAGCTTAAGCTGAATTTATAAAAGAAATTGTTGAACAATTACATTCGATTTTGTATTATTTTGCTACCATCGTTTCAGTCCGACGTCAGCTTTCTGAGCTTTCTGGCCCCGTCCCTCCAGTAATATTCAAAACGACGGATCTTCTCCATTCTGCCTTGGAAGCAGCTGTTAATGAAGTGGAAGAAGAAACAAATTGTCTTTGTAAACAGGTATGTTGAACATCGTGTATTGTGAGTCAATATGATAGCTTACAGCAATATTGTCCAAAGCAAGTTAATTTAAGTTTAATATATATATATATATATATATATATATATATATATATATATATATATATATATATATATATATATATATATATATATATATGTATATGTATATATATATGTATATATACATATATATATATATATATATATATATATATATATATATATATATATATATATATATATATATATATATATATATATATATATATATATATATATATATATATATATATATATATATATATATATATATATATATATATATAAAATACATATACCGGTTGTATTTACGAAAACTCAACGAAATGGTCAGAAGGGTCATTAACAACAACGTGGGGGAATCAGGGTTAACTCTAGAGACTATTTTATCAAAACATGTCGCGTATGTATTCGTGGCCCTCGTAGGTATGTTGATTGAAGGAAGTAATCCAAATCAACATACCTTTGATATATTTCATATCATATCGTTTTAACATGTCATGTTCATTCATATCGTTTCATTTCAATATATCATTTCATATCATATGAAAATATTCAGTAGTAGGCTCTTCTTTACATTTATTTCAATCAGGTCAACGTTTAGATCACCCGCAAAGACACATGGGAGATTCACAGGCAACTTTTCAAGCTGCTTCTTCAAAAGATCAAAGAATTCATTATGTAATGAAGTCGATGGGCGGTAGAGAAATATTAAATTGCAAAAATAAGCATCTTAACGAATATTAAGTACAAGTGACTCAAACACCATCTCCCAATGAATAGTTGAACTTTTAAAATAGTTATAATATATATAATAGATAAAATAGTTATAATATAGTTAAATAGTAAAAATAGAATAGTTAAATCCCTCCGAAAATCTGCTACAATATCCAATCTAATATATACGACAAGGCCCCCATGTTAACACAATTACCTATTTTTCTGTGAAAAATTATATCCCTCTAGATCAAGCAACTCTGAATTATGATCCCTAAGCCAAGTCTCAGTTAAAGTTATCACATGAGAAACAGAAATATTGGCTAAACATTCCATAAAGCTATAATTTGAATTTAGCCATTGGCAATTATTATAATAAATATTGAAAAAATTGCCTGTTTTACGGCATATAGCACCAATCTCACACGGTAAAACATATTTCGAACCCTCAAGCTGCAAAGGATTCAAGGTCATTCAAGGTCCGAAATTCCATTCGAAACATCATTATATCTACACACAAGATCTATTCTTATTACTTTCTAATTTCTTTAATTTCTGGGTGCTGAAAGAGACTGAATAAATAACTAAAAGTCTTACGGTGACTCCATTTTTGGTATAGATAAACACAAAGGTAAAATACACCTTATAATTGTCTTGACTACTTCAAGAACTAAGAAAAAGAAACTCAAAGTTAAATTTGCTATTCCTAACAGAACAATACTTTGCTTATGGTTTAATCGCTTAGCGCACACGACCATTCTACCGTATCCCTTTCACTTCCTTAAGTATCCCTTTCAGGAATACCTTCCTCAAACTTCCTCATACACCTTTCAAGCAACACCTTCCGTATCCCTTTCACTTCCTTAAGGTGTGCAAATACTTCCCACAAATTAAGAAACTTTTTAAATACAAATATATCCTTCAAAGCTGGGAAAAAAAAATGCTTCCGCAAAAAAAAAAGATCTTTAATATTACAAGAGACAAGAGAGGGTAAAGCATAGGAGGGAAAAAAGAGACTAATTACAAGTATGATTAATTAATTTTTACGTTAATATCACAAACATAATTGAAAAATGTGAATAGAAAGAAAATATGAAAGGTAATGTCACCGGAAATTTAGTTATTCTTCACTTGATGAAATCAAACTGGGCGTCAAATTGACGTTTGCCATCTACAATAGGCTACATAAAAATAATAACTTACTCATGTTGTTAATAAATTTGCATTAAGTACAAATTAAAAGATGACTACTAGCCCCATATACCGGATCAAAAAATTGACCCACGGGGGGGGGAAGAGCTAAAGGGGCTCTAGCCCTCCCTCAGTAAAAAAAATAAAATTTGTTTTTAAATCTTATTTAACCGGCTTAGTTTTATCATTGATTCCTTAGTCCCTACTCAGAACTTGCATTGGAAGAGCTAAAATAAACGAAATAATACCATGAAAACTGTTTAGTCTATTTTTTAAGTTTTTCGTTGGTTAACCCAGGGACCCCCGGTCAGCCCTCCCTCCCCCTACCTATATTTATTGTCCGAGTGCGCCAATGCTTACTATTTATCTTTTCAAATAACCAGTGAACATGTTAACAAGATAGATTTGTGTGAAGGCTGTTGAAATTAAAGCAAGTGAGATATGAGTCTGTTACGAAATAAAGAGATTACGAAACTAAAAATTGCAATAAATGGCTATTGGATACTTTTAAAATACTGAAAATAATTAAAACAGTAACGTGGTATAAAAGAAAAAAATCTTGGCTTGTACTTTGCAATTAAATAAATATGAACTCAAGCAATACAACAAAATAATACAATGTTTATCATCCTATTACAATATTGAAAGCAAAAGAGAATATTATGAAAGAAGAAGAGAAAAAAAACACCAGCGAATAAAGACACTGACAAAAAAGACAACTGTATTCTTCATTCCATTATATATACTTCACTCCATTAATAATCAACCGAGGGATTAAGAAAAGTCCCAAAATGTTGTATTAGTTTTTCACCTCATTGATTCATTCTGAGTCGACCTCCACTAACACCGGCCAAGTTATGTTCAAAATGGGGTACAACTTAATTAACAACACTAGATTTTAGATGATAATTTTGCGGTGGGGTAAGTTCAGGAATAGGGTCAGTTAATAGGTATTTTGCATGCTTGCCATTTGAACAGTTGGAATGCAGATTTGGTGGGAAACATATAGAGACCTAAGCTTCAAAACCAAGCTCACGAAATTTTGCCTTTTTTGCAAGGAGATTCTTCAACATTTTCCGAACTTTGGGGGAGCGTCATCACTAACATAGATGTTGGAAAATGACAAAAGGTTTTGCCTTTTAGTTTCTTTGCATTCTTCAATGAATTTGCTTTTGTCTCCTTATCTTGTACCTGAACTTTGATGAATCTTTTCTAAATATTTTGTTCAATAATTTTTTTAATCAGGCACTGTGGCAAATTCAAGGCCTGAAGATGCAAGACTCGCAACGATTTTTTTTTGTAGCAGATATCTTTTCACACGGGACATTCCACAATATGAGATATTTATCAATTTTTTCGAATTCAAGCTTTGCTAATCTGCTGCAAGTGAGATTAATTTCATTCCCCTGATTCACAACCTCATCAATGAGGACTTTAATTGGCTATTTAATGCATCTTTTTTTTCAAGAGAACCCAGGCGGGTATCATTATTTGACAATGGTTCCTGAAAATTATCTTGAATGTTCTTTAACTTAGCCACTCGATCCTCCAGAGACTTGGGTTTATTTTCAAGTGAGTCTAATCTTCGCTATGTATTATGTTATATGGTTGCAATGGATCCATTCAACTAATGAAGAACCTGCCTTAATTTTTGCTGCTGATCCGATTTGTATCTGATTGTATCTCCTACTAGCCTATATACGTTCAATAGCCGACTAAACACAATGGGTGCTATCATCCTATTGATTTTTGCAGTTTTGATGCTGTCAGCTAAAGTTGCCAACAAATTGGTGCCACATTCTAAAGAAAATTAGCCAGTTTATATATTTTTCTTCGCTATGTACCATGTTATATGGTTAGGCCTGTTTTAGTTAAGTAATATACAATTTACCAGTAAATGTTGCCACAGCATAAGGGAAAAAAAGAGAGTAGTTTCTTTTTTTTCATGGAACACACCACGTTATGTCGTTAGGTTATTTATGGTTAATATAAGTTTTTGTTAATAAAACATAACTAATTAATGTACATACGGTGGTAGGTGTCACCCCGAAAAATTTCTTATGGAGCCCCCCCTCCCTACCACTCCACGCTGGAAATTCCTTCAGGATACAGTGGAGCCATTCAATTAATGAAGAAACTGCCCTAATTTTCGGTGCTGATGTACAAAAGACGAGCTTTTGGAGGATACCAATCTAAAATACAAATTCGTATGAAATTTTCAACTTTTAATGATAATTTTCAGACAACAACTACATTATACAATTCACCTGTTATAGCTATACTGACTATTTAGTCCCACCACTTTAAATTTATGCGTATGAGCCATTCAACTAATGGAGAAACTACCTTGATCTTCGCTGCTGGTACTGAAGAATTGCCAGACATGGCACGGGCTCCATCGTTTGTTACTCCGACACAGCTAGACAAGTCAATTTCGTTTTCTTTCATAAACCGTCCAAACCGTTGAAAATATCGCCCCCAGTCGTTTCCTTTGGTAAAGGCCTGCAAAATCACATTTCTTCTTCTACTGGTTTTTTGGTCTCAAACCTTACATAAGCTAATAAATTAGCATTATCAGCTATATCAGTGCTTTCATCCAATTGTAAGGAGTAAAAGTTATTTCTTTCCAAAGCAGAAATAAGTTGCTCCTTTATATTTTTGGGTATTTTTTCTATTCTTATTTTAACCGTTTTACTTGATAGTGGTATTTTCCTCTGTATTCTTAATTGTTTTTTCATCAAACAAAGACAGAAACAAGCTTAGCAGCTGACAAAATGAAATTCTCACTTACTGTATGAGGTACACCTTTTTTGGCAACCAATAGTGATAGTTGGTACGAAACCATTGTAACCTTTCCTTTTTCTCGTTCTATTGATACATTTTCCATATTGGTTCTAGTCGCTATCAACTTTTTTCTAATTTTGAAAAAAAAGCTATAGGCTTATTAACGTAATCTGGGTGTTTGGTTGAAATGTGTCTTCCTTGCTTAGAAGGCTTCAAGCTTTGATTTACCAATGTTTCAAAGCATATTGCTCATTGAGGTAAGGGTTGTTCCTCTGTGCCTGCAAACATAAAACCATATTTAATATAATCGATACTATATTTCCTGAACAAAGTTTTTGGTTTCTTTGCATTCACCTGTACTTCACCCTCATCTGACTTTAGTATTTGATGGGCCAGGCTCACCTTCATCAATAGTTACTTGAGGAATTGACCTCTTAACAAAATATCCCGTTTTTAACCCTTGTCTATCTTCAAAACTTTACTAAACCACACAGCAACACGACCACAAAGTGAAAATTCAAAGATAACGCCAAACACTTTTTACAACTAGTGGCATCAATTTCGTACCTTATTTCACGATATCCACAGTAAGACTGGAGGTCGGGAAACACTTTTCGCTCCTCCTTCGTTTCGTGATGCGGTACATCTTTTTCTTATCTTTTCCGATGCTTTATTTTATTCGATTGTTTCTGATAGTTTAAGAACCGAGTTGCGACTTATCTGTAACCCTTCTACGACCCACCGATTCGGAATCGCTGCTGTAGACTGTTGTAGGCAAAAAATGTGGTCAAACTGAATTGGTCAGATGTGACGAAGAAAAATAACAAAATAAACCAGCAGGATTAGGCAAATACTGTAGGCGAATGTAAAACGTAGCTGATATTTCTGGCCCGATATTTATTTCGTATTTTCAGTGCCTAAATTAGAACCTAAAGAACTGTCATGATAGAACAAACACTACAAAGCATGAAATATACCATTCACGATGTACAATTCACATTATAAGAGTATAATTCATAGTATACAGTTGTGAGTTCCGCCTTGACGGGACAAAATACAACTAATTCAAAACGCATGGTAATTTAAATAAAACGAAAGAAAAATAGACGCAAATACGAAGAAATGAACACTTCCACTTAAGAAGGTAAACTTCCATAAAGATTAGTCGTAATGTTAACTAACCGTAAAGTTAAATTACACTGTTGAAATGTGTTCCTTGTATTTTATGTAATGACGTATTCCTTTCGATTCCATCATTTTTCATTTTTCAAAACGCATGGTAATTTAAATAAAACGAAAGAAAAATAGACACAAATACGAAGAAATGAACACGTCCACGTGAGAAGGTCCACTTCCATAAAGATTAGTCGTAATGTTAACTAACCGTAAAGTTAAATTACACTGTTGAAATGTTTTTCTTGTATTTTATGTACTGACGTATTCCTTTCGATTGTGTAATTTTTCATTTTTCAAAACGCATGGTAATTTAAATAAAACGAAAGAAAAATAGACGCAAATACGAAGAAATGAACACGTCCACGTAAGAAGGTACACTTCCATAAAAATTAGTCGTAATGTTAACTAACCGTAAAGTTAAATTACACTGTTGAAATGCGTTCCTTGTATTTTGTGTACTGATGTATTCCTTTCGATTACGTCATTTTTCATTTTTCAAAACGCATGGTAATTTAAATAAAACGAAAGAAAAATAGACGCAAATACGAAGAAATGAACACGTCCACGTAAGAAGGTACGCTTCCATAAAGATTAGTCGTAATGTTAACTAACCGTAAAGTTATATTACACTGTTGAAATGTGTTCCTTGTATTTTATGTAATGACGTATTCCTTTCGATTACGTCATTTTTCATTTTTCAAAACGCAGGTAATTTAAATAAAACGAAAGAAAAATAGACGCAAATACGAAGAAATGAACACGTCCACGTAAGAAGGTCCACTTCCATAAAGATTATTCGTAATGTTAACTAACCTTAAAGTTAAATTACACTGTTGAAATGTTTTTCTTGTATTTTATGTGCTGACTTATTCCTTTCGATTACGTCATTTTTCATTTTTCAAAACGCATGGTAATTTAAATAAAACGAAAGAAAAATAGACGCAAATACGAGAAATGAACATGTCCACGTAAGAAGGTCCACTTCCATAAAGATTAGTCGTAATGTTAACTAACCGTAAAGTTAAATTACACTGTTGAAATGTTTTTCTTGTATTTTATGTACTGAGGTAATCCTTTTAGATTACGTCATTTTTCATTTTCGTTTTTTTATTTGCATTTTTTTTTGTCTTATCTCGTCAATTCAATCAAAAGATTTATCAATGACTGAATCAATCCCAATGCCCAAAACGAGCCCCTAAACACGCATCTATAAACAATCTTCTCCTGAGAAAGATAACATGTTTCTGCATATTGGACACGCTCACACCTCGAGCCTCTTAGTGCATGAGCCTCATACTTCGGGGTTTTTTCAGGATCATCCTCCTCTTTATTGGAAGTACTTTTTTTTTCCTTTTCTAAGAAAAAATTCTAATAAAGAAAAAGCTAGTTAATTAAAAAAACCTTTTTAAATAATTAATTAGCTAGTTAATAGCTAATTAACTGAAGGCTTATTTTAAATTGTACAAATATTCTTATGCTAAGCATAAGAAATTTTACTTGTTTGAAATTACCGTGACAATGAACTTGTTTTGATATATATTATTATCGAAATCCCTTTTTTTAGTTTTACTTACTGTTACACAGGTCGCTCTTAACTTTAAATTCGTCACCACGGACAATTTAACTATTTATGTATTCGTTTATTCTAGTTGGAAGCTGCGGATAAAAAAATAAAATCTTTGCGTCAATTTTTGGCAGATCAAGCTGAAGAAAGAGAAGCAGAGCGATATGACCTTCAAGCTAAAGTGTCACAACTTGAAAACCTTCTGCTGGAAAAGGATAAGGAAAAGGTCGAATCTATTAGATTGGCTCATGAGGTAAGCCTTTAAACGCTTTGTAATCGAACAATTTCCTTGACTTCTTCGTAAACGTAAATCGTAAACGTAAAAACGTATCAAACCAAACAACAGGATGAAATATCCTTCTGCAGTACCTTCTCAAATTTTTGAAAAGATACTTTCTTATGCATCTTTTTTTTTTACGCTTCTCTCGACGACTTTTCTGTAAGTTCCAGGTAATGCTTAGTTAGTTTAGGGGGATTTGTGGTATTTTTAAGTGAGATGTGACTTTTTTATTGAAGAATGGATCGATTGACTCCAAATATGCATTGAGAAAGGGATCCTGTAATGAGGCTCTGTAATGAGAAGAACTATGGTAAATAGGAAAAAATAGTCTACCCCCCCCCAAAAAAAAGACTGAGAAACAGAAATAATTATTAAAGTAATAACAATCTGAATACAAAGTATACACAGGAAGTGTCTATAAAGAGCAAAGAATTAGAAAGTTGAAGCCTTAGAAATTTTAGCCTATTTCCAGCTTTTTCTTGCAGTTTCAGACACCATGCTCTATCCCTGTTTATGTACATTCTTTTAAATTTTTATAGGACTGATAGAATTAAGAGACACTGTCAAATTAATGGATAATAAAATAATGAGGCACCCCTTTCACGCTCAATGCTGCAGTATAAGTTGCTGTAGCACTAGAGATATTTTTTTAATTTTATAAATTAGTTAGAAAAGTTCTATTGTTTTCCTCTATACTCGTATTATAAACAAAAAAAAAAAAAAATTTAGCTGCCAACTATTAATGTTTACGCTTTTATTTAGTTGTGGATAAGAATGTTCTATAAGAAAGAGTATGTAAGAATACATAATTTAATAAGAAGTGGAATACGAAGTTAACAATAAAAAGTCTACAATTACGAAAAAAAGCAGTTGGATATTATATCAGAAATTCATATAATTTATCATTTATATAATAACAGACATAATTTATATAAATGATAATAGACATTGACATCTATATGATTATGTTAACAAGAAAACTTTGTGCACTAGCCTGATCAATGCTCTTTCACACATGATTAACTTAAAGCTTCAGCCGTCGTAAGTGAGCTTACTGCTCATTCATATGCGAGACCCAATCTTTGAAATACTTTTTTTTGTAAAATTGTATCTGTAAAAATTGCAGAAAACAGTCTACACTTCAAATTATATATATATATATATATATATATATATATATATATATATATATATATATATATATATATATATATATATATATATATGTATATATACTAGCTGTTGGGGTGGCGCTTCGCGCCACCCCAACACCTAGTTGGTGGGGCGCTTCGCGCCCCCCCAAGCCCCCCCGCGCGCGTAAGTCGTTACGCGCCATATTAGTTACGCGGCATTGTAGTTGTGTCCCACCTGTGAATATAGATAGATTTATATATGTGTTTCAAACTACGTAAAAATTGCGAGTATACAACATTCTTGGCTTTCCCATTGTCTGTGCATATACAAAGCCGTATGTACTAATAATGACGTCATATGCAAACGCTCTTTTTACAAACAAACAAACATGCATGCACACAACTCGTTTTTATATAGATAGATAGATAGTTAGATACAATACAAATTAACTGCGTAAAACTTGCGAATATACAACATTCTTCGCTGTCCAATTGTCGCTGCATATAAATAGATTGTCAGGTTTACCGACCCTCGAACATGCAACGTACAATTGTTCATGGGAAAAACAATCAGTATTAAGATCTATACCACATTTTTCTAATGATTGACCTTGAGCTTTGTTAATGGTGATTGCAAATGCTAATCGAATTGGGAATTGCAATCTTTTAAATTGAAAAAGGCAGATCCGTTGGAATCGTGGGAATGCGAGGAATAAGAACAGCATCACCCTCAAAAGGCCCTGTCAAGATTGTGGCCTCTATTAGGTTTTCCATTGTTTTTTTTTACGGCAAGTCGCGTGCCATTGCAAAGCTTTGGTGGGTTGATATTTCTTAAAAGTATTATTGGTACGCCTATTTTTAGTTGTAGCACGTGTGGTGGAAACCCTGAAGGATCTATGGAATTTAAAAATTCAGATGCATAATTAACCGCTTCATTTGGTTCCAAAACTGTGTCGACTGACTTGTAAAGGACTGCCTGGTCTCGAATCTTGGTCAAAAAAATATTGTTGATTTCGTGGACGTCTATATTTTTGGGTGCGAGAATCGCTCTTTCACTTAGCCATTTATTATTTTTATAATTTTTTAGAATATTCGGAAATACTTTTTCAATCAATTCATTTTTGGACGTCACTAAATTACAGAAATCAGCAGGTAGTTGTATACGTCCTGAAATTGAGTCTACTGGGAGCTTTCCGTTTCCAATTGCCAGCAATTGATCTGAAAATGTTTGACCAGAGTCATCGTTTTGCAATCGGACACGCATATTTGTAGTTAATTTTAATGTTTTTACGTGTGCCCATAAATTAGAATTTTTCAGGCAAGCATTCATTTCGTCTGCAGGAGTTGATCTAGGTATTATAGGTAATGTTTGCCTGAAATCTCCCGCAAGCAATACTAATGTGCTGCCAAAGGGTTTCAACTTCCCTCGCAAATCTTTCAAGCATTGATCCAGAGCCTCGAGCGATTTTTTTTGTGCCATTGTGCACTCATCCCAAATAATAAGTTTGCATTGCTGCAATACTTTACCCATCCCAGATGATTTGGAAATATTGCACGTGGGAGTTTCTGTAGAATGCAAATTCAGAGGCAATTTCAAAGCGGAATGAGCAGTTCTTCCACCAGGCAGCAATGTTTCGGCTATTCCGGACGACGCAATTGCCAACGCTATATCATTTTTTGATCGAACTGATGCCAGAATCAGTTTTATCACAAACGTTTTACCAGTACCTCCTGGCGCATCCAAAAAGAAAATTTCTCCAACGTTGTTATCGACACAATGCATTATCGTATCATAAATGTCTTTTTGTTCCGACGTTAACTTGGAAATGTTATTTTGTACATACGACAATAGATCACTCGTACTGTAACTTTGTTCACGATCCAATTCTACACATGTCGAAACAGCAGCGATACTGTTAGGTGAAGGCATTCCCAAATCCTGAAGAGGTTTGTTTGCCATACGTACGCACAAATCTTCTATAATAACTAAAGTGTAGTTATAAATTTCTGATGTAAAATCAAAAGTCATATCTGACGTCTCTAACTGTTTTCGATGGATTATATCTTCGGACATTTTTGACTTATATTTTTCCCATAACTCTGTAGGAGCTGATGGAGAGTGAGTTGTTAAAATGATGCCAAACAATGCACGAATTTGACTTGGGGTTGACGTTTCGCACGCGTCATTGATGCAGTTATCCCAGTGTTGGTCATTCTCCAATAAATTCAGAGCTTGGCATGCACTACGGTAAGTGTCATGTATAGTACCGTTTACAGTTCTCAAATACTCAAAGGATGTCGGACCGGGCTCATTCACCAAAAGCAGGCGTAGAAAGAAGCATTCATGTTCGTCGATATCTTTGATTTCGGGCTGCAAGCCAAAAACTGCCATGTCACTGCCTTTGTTGACGTATTTACATATGTATTTGATTGCCTTTACGGAGTTACAGTATTCAACGTTTATGTGTGCATTAAATGTTTTTGATAATAATGGGGAACATGGAACAACCCACTGGTTATCTACTTCGATGGTGGTACCGTTACGCTTCTTTATTATTGCTGTTTTACCGCCATCTTCAGTAGATCTTCTTCTATATTGTGGGTAACCATCATTGCCAGTAATTGTGTTGGATACTAAAAGTCGAGGATATTGCTTTGTGCACCTTCCTTTGGCCATGCATGGTGAATTTTCGTTCAGTGCACCGCAAGGTCCATGTATCATATTTTTTACAATAATATCATGTAACCCCTTATCGACATTTTCATCAGGTATTTCAGCGGAAATCACATAATCAATTTCGTTCGAAGTAATTTTTTTATGTAGCCAGATTAGTATATGTGCGTGTGGCAAACCTCGTTTTTGCCATTCCACTGAGTACATCCAGCATCGCACTGACCCAAACACTTCAAGTTTTACTATGTAGTTTATCAGTGACTTCAACTTTTGCCGGAAGACACGGGCCGTAATGTCATGTCTATGAACCGCCGATTGTCCTTGAAGTAAAAGCTGCAGTATCTCGTCCCAAGATTGATTACATGTAAATGTAATAAATAAATCTGGACGACCATAGAGACGAACATACGCAATAGCATCTTGAGCATATTCATGCATATGACGGGGACTGCCAGCATATGACGAAGGTAAAATTGTTAATCTTCCAACGTTTGTGGTATTACCGTCATTTATAACTGCATCTCGCAAATGAATGTAATGTTCAGAGCGGAGCTTGTCTGATTCAGGCGGATATATAGCAAACGTTCTGATTCAATTTTAGCATACATATCAACGACGAATTGGTGAAACAATTCACGGCATTTTAAAATATAATTGTCTTCATCCTGCCGAATCATTAGTCTATAGGAATAATGATGCATTGCACTGCATTTCTTATTCATTTCTTTGTTAGTGGCTGGATTCATCAATTTAATATTAAAGTGATAGCCGTCGGCTCCATCCCAAAAAATGATAGGATATTGTAGGGCATCGTAGCATCGATGAGTTTCAGCAATTCTTAACAACTGAGCGTTTCGCTTATGAAGAATAATATCTCGAGGTAAAAACTGATCACCGACCATAACGATTGCCACTTCGTCGATAGTTGGAGCATTGTATATACGCACATGTTGGCCAGGAGGCGTTGTGTCAGCGGAAATAACAATTTTATGCGTATCAGTAGGCATCAAATCGATGGCTGTTTTGAACAGACGCACTAAATTATTATTTTCGTGGAAAAGATGATTTCTTTTCTGACTTTCTCTATCAGCAGCAAGTTTTTTGGCATAGACTCTTTGAGCATCTTCCTCGGCTGTTGCCATTGTAAGTTCATCAGTCATTTTAAAGTTAAACATTAATTGATTTCTACGTGAACGCATGTCTTAAATATCTTTAATGACGTCACCGTCATAACAAAAATGACGACAACTAACTTCATGATGTCAGTCAACACACAAACATTATATGTTTTTAACTACGTAAAACTTGCGAATATACAACATTCTTTGCTGTCCCATTGTCTGTACATATAAATAGATTGTCACGTTTAGCGACTCTTGAACATGCAACATATAATGGTCCATGGGAAAACAATCCGTATTCAGATCTATACCTCATGATTCTAATGATTGCCCTTGAGCTTTGTTGATGGTGATTGCTAATCGACCATTCCCTTTGTTGCCGTCGTCATTTATATATCCCCCTGTGCCCCCCGGTGTCGTTACGCGCCATATTAGTTACGCGCCATGGTAGTTGTGTTCCTGTGTCCCACCTGTGAATAGAGATAGATATAAATATATGTTTTTAACTATGTAAAACATGCGAATACACAACATTCTTTGCTGTCCCATTGTCTGTGCATATAAATAGATTGTCAGGTTTACTGACTCTTGAACATGCAACATATAATTGTCCATGGGAAAAACAATCCGTATTCAGATCTATACCTCATTATTCTAATGATGTGTCCCTGTGTCCCGGTCGTCATTTATATTCCCTGTGTCCCGGTCGTCATTTGTGTCCCGGTGTCCCAGTTTGTAATTTCTCTTTGAGTGTCCCGGTCGTCATTTATATTCCCTGTGTCCCGGTGTCCCGGTCGTCATTTGTGTCCCGGTGTCCCGGTCTGTAATTTCTATTCGAACAATCCCTGTGTCCCGGTCGTCATTTATATATCCCGCCTGTGCCCCCGGCGTCCCCGTTGTAGTTGTGTCCCTGTGTCCCGGTCGTCATTTATATTCCCTGTGTCCCGGTCGTGATTTGTGTCCGGGTGTCCCAGTCTGTAATTTCTCTTTGAGGTTCCCGGTCGTCACTTATATTCCCTCTGTCTCGGTCGTCATTTGTGTCCCGGTCTGTAATTTCTCTTTGAGTGTTTTTTCTTTTTAGTTTTTTTTTAGTTTTTTACGTTTTTTCTTTTTTCAGTTTTCTTTTTCTTCTTTATTTTTCAGCGTCACTATGAAGTACATATCGACGAACTTTTGTTTTTTTAACTTAAATCTGGTAGGCATTGATGACCTTATCCAAGTCAAAATACCAAACCCAATCATCATCGCTATCATTTTCAGTTTTGATATGTTTTGACTCTCGCTGTCCAGGTGGATTTTCATCTAACTGCGCGGTTTTGCGTTCAAATACCGTTAATGACGTCACCGTCAAAGCAAAAATGACGACAACTAATTTCATGACGTCAGTCAACACAGAAACATGACGTCACCTGATCCACAGACAGACAGACAACTTATTTTTATATATAGACTAGCTGTTGGGGTGGCCCTTCGCGCCACCCCAACACCTAGTTGGTGGGGCGCTTCGCGCCCCCCAAGCCCCCCCGCGCGTGCAAGTCGTTACGCGCCATATTAGTTACGGGCCATTGTAGTTGTGTCCCTGTGTCCCACCTGTGAATAGAGATAGATATAAATATATGTTTTTAACTACGTAAAACATGCGAATATACAACATTCTTCGCTGTCCCATTGTCTGTGCATATAAATAGATTGTCAGGTTTACTGACTCTTGAACATGCAACATATAATTGTCCATGGGAAAAACAATCCGTATTCAGATCTATACCTCATTATTCTAATGATGTGTCCCTGTGTCCCGGTCGTCATTTATATTCCCTGTGTCCCGGTCGTCATTTGTGTCCCGGTGTCCCAGTTTGTAATTTCTCTTTGAGTGTCCCGGTCGTCATTTATATTCCCTGTGTCCCGGTGTCCCGGTCGTCATTTGTGTCCCGGTGTCCCGGTCTGTAATTTCTATTCGAACAATCCCTGTGTCCCGGTCGTCATTTATATATCCCGCCTGTGCCCCCGGCGTCCCCCTTGTAGTTGTGTCCCTGTGTCCCGGTCGTCATTTATATTCCCCGTGTCCCGGTCGTGATTTGTGTCCGGGTGTCCCAGTCTGTAATTTCTCTTTGAGGTTCCCGGTCGTCACTTATATTCCCTCTGTCTCGGTCTAATGACGTCACCGTCAAAGCAAAAATGACGACAACTAATTTCATGACGTCAGCCGACACAGAAACATGACGTCACCTGATCCACAGACAGACAGACAGACAACTTATTTTTATATATATATATATATATATATATATATATATATATATATATATATATATATTATATATATATATATATATATATATATATATATATATATATATATATATATATATATATATATATATATATATATATATATATATATATATATATATATATATATATATATATATATATGCCAGAATATATTGTGATTTTTAAGCAGCAAAGTTTTTACTCTGACCTTTTATTGTTAACTTCATATTTTGCAGTATCTAGTGAATGCATACGATAGGAACGTACGCAAGGGTGGTGAAAGATCTTGCAACCTTGGCCCTCATGAAATCCTTAATTTTCTCTAACTTTTAAGCGATTTTTATTCAAATTATCAGATCTTTTTACTATTCCCCCCTCCTCTTTTTACTTTTATCCCCACTATTTTATCTTTTTACTATTCTTCCCCTTTTCAATAAAGAACAAATGACATTAGTCGTTGTGGAAGTTTGAGGGGAAGCGGAGCTCTTTTGTGTTATTTTATATTTACTTTAAGTTTGAGTTTATTATTCGTTGTAATTTATGCCCGTAAAAGTTATTACTTTTTATATGAGATAAATGTTTTTTATGTTGAATTTAAATACCACTTTTTAATTTTTGCTAAAAACATTTGTTTCTTCAATTTGAATAGAATGTGATTTAAAAATCAGTTCAGCAATTTAAGTATATATTTTAACTTTATTTTACTATATTTTGACTTTGTTTTTACTAACTATCAAACTTCTATTTACTAACTATAAAATTTTTTAACTTTATTATTAAAAAAACTATCTTTTTACTAGTCCCCTCACTCTTGAATTTTTTTTTTCCAACATGCGTCCCTGAAGCATCGCACTAGTTATCAGCAGTTCCGGTCTATCCCTGTCTGTTGTTATGCAATATTAATGAAAAAAAAAATAATTTAGAAACTACTTTTTGGCAACCATTCAGCAAAACCTGAAAGGCACAGTTCAGTTCTTTGTGGTTTTTGTTTTTCCTCATTACCATTGCCAGGGTGTCAATTGACCTACCTCTCAATAGACAAGTCATGACTCACTCTGTAATTAACCAAACGGTTTACTCACTGCCTCAATATTTGTATTTTATTAATTTCAAGGAGTCCACCAACCTATTCTTGGATATGATCCTCATATGTAACTTGGTAATTGCGACAACTTACCATAAATTTACTAAAAATCATATAAAAGTTGTAAAAACAAAGTTTCGTTGAAATTCCTAAAAATTGCTTATTTTGACCTGTATAATAAAGTTATCCTCTTTAATTTTGCAAAGTTGGTAGTTTTTTTTCCCTTACAACTGTCTTCAAAAGAAATTAATAGATTGCTAACAGAATGCGAATCGGTGGACCAGAATGGGAAGTTAGATCAGTATTCATTAGAGATGGAAGGGTGGGGAAGTAAAGGTAGTATATAGGATAGTAATCTGAAACTACGATCAAAACTTAAACTTAAAAATGCATGCTTACCAATGGTCTGCGTAGCTCAGGTACCGATCCCTTGATTCTCTGCCTTTGGCCGGAAGGGCAATGCGTGGTTGGGGGCAAATCATCCATATCTTCCCGTGCCCCCCCCCCCTAAATTTCTTTAGGTAGCAATTAGGTCGACCCTGGCTCAGCTTATAGAGTCATGGGCGATGAAAAGCGATCAAAAGATCGCTCGGACTGATCGATCAGAAGACTCATAATATAAAAATCTCCATTAAAATGGGGAAAGGGCCCAAAGCTTGCTATTATATTCAAGAATTTTGAAAATAAGAAAAATCAGTTTTCAGATTAAGCCCGAAAAAAGTATAGCAAAAGATTAGCTCAAATTCCGCTGAATACCTCACCACAGCTTTATATATTCTAGCTGAAGGTGAGCCTCAATATCGTTTTTCCTTTGGTTTCGCCATCAGCTTCAATTAAAAATGACGACACAAATTACTCTTGAAGTACCATTTCTGCCTTTTCTCCTCAGAAAATTTGTGACCACCAAAGATTCATCGTTATAAAATGTGTATGTGCCTGTATCTTAGTAAAAATAAAGCGCCTAAAAGAAAGAAAAAGCAAAACAAGCAAACAAGCTATTAAGCGATGATGATCAAAACTATGTCGCCAATTTATTCAGATCGCTTACCCCAGAATTGGCTTTGCTATTATAAATAATCAAGATTAAAACATTTAAATTTGTATAACAAGCTAAACGAATTGAGATTCCAAAACTAAGTTTACTGTCATATCAATTTTCTTGTTTTGTGTTTGAGTACGCCCAGATTTGGTTTAAAATAAGCTAAACAAATCAAGATTAAAAAGCTAAGTTTACCGTCATATCAATCTTCTTGTTTTGTGTTTGAGTACGCCCAGAATCGGTTTATAATAAGTTTAAACAACTTGAGATCCCAAAATTAAGTTTAGCGTCATATTAATTTTCTTGTTTTGTGTTTGTGTACGCCCAGATCTGGTTTAAAATAACTTAAACAAATTGAGATTCTAAAACTAAGTTTAAAATAAGAATTTTTTTTCTTTTGTGTTTTGGAACGTCCAGACTTGGTTTTTACTTATTCGACACTGGTATCTAGCAATAGTAATATCAAACAAGCTTTGGATTGTAAAATGTAGTTACAAATAGTTACAAAATGCAATTTTTATTAAAAAGGAAATAAAAACAGTCATAATACCATCATAAATAAAAGCCATCATTTACCTGTATATATGTCCTTTTTAATAGTATTTCATATCAAATCAACATTGAAATTTGACAATAGATGTTTGATAATGATTCTTTTAGAATTGTGATTCCACTTTTGCCATCTTATTACATATAACCTTAAGTTTTGATGTTCCATTTTGTGGACAACTCCTCTAAATCACATTATTATTTCTCTAGAGAAGCATAATTGGGTACTGTAATGAACGTCCTAATGAAGCTAATTATTTTTTTTTTATGAACGACTTTGCAACAAGCACAGCATCTGATATTAATATACATAACGTACATACGCTACGTTGCAACGTAACGTATGCATAACTGCATGCAGGATAATTCCTTACCCCGAAAAAAAAGCTTTCGAATGGTACCTCAATGGATAAAATTATATCAGACTTAAAACCCTCCTCACGATCTTCTCCACCTACCCAACCCATCAAATCTAATGGTAGACGTGTCGATAGTCACTCTGGTTCCTAAATCACCGTCCAAATTAAAATTTTCTTTTCTTTTTTTTCACCCTCTTGTGTAAAACTACCTTTTTTAAAAACTTTTTAAGGCTGACAATGTTTTGTGTTCTTTCCCAAAGTTAGAGGTAGTATCGAACAATGCCATAGTTTTGTTTGCAAGAAATTACGATTCAGTTCCATCAAAACTAGCAGTAAAAAGCTCTATAATGACTCAGAAATGTTTGCAAGACATATCATGGCCAATTAGATTGAAGTAAAACGCAGTATGAAATAATATAGCAGAGCAGTGACTCCTGGAGTTAAGCTTTTTTTTTATTCTTTCAAAAATAGCAAAGAGAAACTTGGATCCTAACGTAACATGAATCAATAATGAATCGTTAATTTTTTTTTTTTTGTATTTTCAAATAAGCATTATGTATACTTATCAAATTATCTAATACACGAGCTAATACATAGCGTATTTGTGTACTAATCAAGTAAGCTTTACATGTTTGTATACTAATCAAATTTGTGTAATTGGGTAAAAAGTATGATTCAAAAAAGCAATATGGATTTTTAAAATATCTTAGGCAGTTAGGGGTAGAGGAAAATAGAGAGTTCTTGTTCCTTTTAGAATCAAAATTTTAAAAGCTGGGATTATTCATCACTTTGGACACATAGATGTTACTCGCTTGCAAAAATATGTCATAGATGTATATCAACGCACTTAAAACAAACTTTTACCATTTTAGAAAACTAATATAAGAAATTAATTACAGGAAAGTAATCTATTTTTCCCTCTTTTTCCAGATATAGGAGAGGAATTATTGGAAAATAATCGCTCGTTTTCCTCTCTTAGCATAAGAAAGCAATCTTTCTCTTTCCTCTTTTCTTTCCTAATATAGGAAAGTAATATGTCTTTTTTCTCTCTTTTCTGATATAGGAAAGGTTTCATAGGATAATAATCTTTCCTTTTCCTCTCTTTCTTAATACAGAAAAACAATCTATCTTTTTCCTCTTTTCCTCTCTTCCCTGATATAGGGGAGGACTTATTGGAAAGTAATCTCGTTTTCCTCTCTTTCTTAATATAGAAAACAATATATCTTTATCCTCTTTTTCCTCTATTTCCAGATATAGGAGAGGAATTACTGGAAAGTAATCGCTCGTTTTCCTCTCTTTTAACATAAAAAAGCAATCTTTCTCTTTCCTCTTTTCTTTTCTTTCCTAATATAAGAAAGCAATTTCTCTTTTCCCTCTTTTCCTCTCTTCCCTGATATAGGAAAGTAATCTCTCCTTTTCCTCTCTTTCTTAATACAGAAAGGCGATCTCTCTCTTTCCACTTTTCCTCTCTTCCCTGATATAGGAAAGTAATCTCTCCTGTAATTTTTTTCTTCTCTAATTTATGTTGAGAATTTTAGGAAATCGATCTTTCTTTCTTTTCTGTCTTTTCTGATATAGGAGAGGAATTGAATTATTATTTGAAATTAATTTGTTTTTCTTACGCTCACTTTTGAGAAATGTTGTCTGTATCCAATAGCTTTTAGATTTCTAGTTAGTCCCTCAATTTTCAGCTAAATCTTGACTCAACCTCGATTTTCAGATAAGCCCTAAACCTTGCTAAGTTTTGTTTACTTCCATGATGTTGAATACTCTTATGTTATAATTTTAGTGTAGTGCTTTTTAGCTGCTAAACAATAAGGCGAGTTCATCATAATCATCAAGGACCACCGCAAAGAATTTGATACTGCTCCAATATTCACTTGTAAAATCTTGTAAAATAATGTTTTTCAAAAGCCCAAAATACTAAATAATAAAACTTTTTTACTTTATTACACTTATTGTGGGCTGTGTATATTATTCCCAAGATTCCAAACTCGAGGCTGAAATTTGAAGAAATTAGGAAAATCTTTAGGATTTCCAAATCTGGGGGATGGGACAAATTTTGTTGTTTTTATTAATCATTTCAATGAAAATATCAAAAAAGGCTTCTTCAATGAAAAGATCCAAACAGGGTTTTTTCCAAAATCCTAAAGGGGGTAAAATCCCCACCTTTGACAGCCCTGCTGTCGTCTATGTTTGAAATTGTTTTTGTTTTTGAAAGTACTTCTCACTTCGTGTTGGAATTATGTTGTTTGTTTTTGTCAATTATTTCAATAAAAATATCTAAAAAGGCTTTGTCAATGAAAATACCAAAAGGGTATTTTTCGAAATTCTTAAGGGAGGTAAAATCCCCACCTTTGCCAGCCCTGCTGTCGTCTTCGTTTGAAATTGTTTTTTGTTTTTGAAAGTGCTTTTCACTTCCTGTTGGATTTATGTTATTTGTTTTTGTCAATCATTTCAGTAAAAATACCAAAAAAGGCTTTTTCGAGGAAAATACCAAAAGGTTATTTTTCGAAATCCTTAAGAAGGCAAAATCCTCACTTTTGCCAGCCCTGTTGTCATCTACGTTTGAAATTGTTTTTGTTTCTGAAAGTGCGATTCACTTAGTGTCGGAATTATGTTTTTTTTTGTCAATCATCTCAATAAAAGTATCAGAAAAGGCATTTTCAATGAAAATACCAAAAAGAGTATTTTTCGAAATCCTTCAGGGAGCAAAATCCCACCTTTGGCAGCACTGTTATCGTCCACGTTTGAAATTGTTTTTGAAAGTGCTTTTCACTTCGCGCTGAAATCATGTTGTTTGTTCATCATTTTAGCGCATCTAGAAATTTCCCCGTCATCAGAAGTGGAGCCCAGCCTTGCCACATTTTCTCAAAAATCTCTGAATATATGTCCTATCAAACTGCGAGCCCCTGCTTAAAATCCATCTGAAGACCCAGTGCGGATCAACAACAATATACAGCCCGTTGATTGAAGGATCTTCTTTTACATAGACAAATTTCTCTTTTTTCCTTTCGTAGGCAAACACTTTACTAGTTGATTATTTTGTCATTTTCAATATTCTTTGTATTTATGGTTTTGTTTTCAACTATGTAGGTTTCAAAGTCGAATGTCAGAGGAAAAGCCGAGTGGCATTTATGCAGAATTATGCGTAAAAGAGTGAGTTACATTACAATGCATGGTGTTATTGCCTCTAAATACAACCTGAACTTTATGTATATTACTGCATCTCTTCTATGAAGCATGTGAATGTTCCCTAGGGTTCTTAAGATGGACTTGCACGGCTCCTAGCTAAAAAAAATTAACTTTTGGTAAAAATGTTTGTCATAGACTTAGTCGACGTAACAGTTTATATTGTATGTTTTCTTATTATGCAGATTAATATACTAGTTTACCAAATTGAAGAAATAATCTTGGTGATATCTTCCTTGTTCTCTTTTTTTTTTTTTTTTTTTTTTTTTTTTTTTTTTTTTTTTTTTTTTTTTTTTTTTTTTTTTAACTGCTTAATACATATTGAACCCCTGCTTCAATCTACTTCCAACAAATGTCTACCGACAATCTCTAATCGACTGTACTGTACGAGGATACTTAATCTTCTTGTTTAAGACAGGACTTCTTTAGACATCGCTTAATCTTGTAAACGGGTATTTGACAAAAGTATGTCCTTGCAAAGCATAGGAAGGGACGGGGATCAGATATATCTCTGTAAGTCCAAATCGTACGTTTCTGGCCAATGTTTCTGCACTTCAGACGGGACATCTTTCTGACAAATCGTTGGGGAGAGCCCCCTTCCTCTGGAGCTCCTAATGAAATCGCTTATCATTTTAAGTGAATTTTTCCCTTTGAAAAAAAAAATTATTTGAGAACTATTTCTTCAATGAATAAAGTTATTTTTATAGATTGAAACACTCGAACGTCAGCTTGACCAAAGACACGAGATGTGTAGAAATGCAACTGAGGCAAGTGTCAAGTTGGAAAAAGCGTTGAAAATGGCAAATGAAAAAATCACGGACTTAAACATGGTAATATTGAAGAGCGATGAGAAATTGAGTGCTAAACAAGTAGCTGAGAGTCAACTCAGAGAGGAGCTTGACATCTTGAGGAAAACCCTTATTGAGCAAGGAAAGGTTCAACAAGAACTAAATGACCAGGTTGGATAATCTTGTTCCTTTTTTTTGACATTTTACTGCCAGGGTCTAGTATAATTTAGGGAATGGTATTAAATGGGCGACTATCCTAACTAAAAAATATGACAAGCACGTTGTCCACTTGTCTAATCAAGCAAGTGATGTTTGATTTCTATGTTAGCTGATATTTGAGGATTTGTATGTTATGAATTAAAAATGCACAGTTAAAATTATCACTTTTGCCATATACTAAGCAACATCTCCTTGTGTAAGAACGGTAAAATCTTGAAACAGTTAGTTTTAACACAAAGGATTCACTATATAAAAGTTTTGAAAATTGTATTTTGCTGAAATATGAACCACAAAATATTGGCAGGGTCTAAAATCGAGCTCTGGTACACGAGCCCCCTCCTCCCATTGTGTAGGTATAGAAACATGTTGCACCTCTTTTGACTCTTGGTGGCTATGGGATCAAACAGGATGTGGTCTAAAATGACTGACTGTCGTAAAGCCGGACTCTGAGGCCCAACTCCCCAGCTTCGTAAATATAGCCATGCCGATTCTTCTTCAACAAGTGATCGTAACTATTCTTCTTCTCTTTCCTGCAATCTTGGCTGTTATTGTCATTTTCGTATCTTTCGTTGTTAATATTGTGACAAATAAAAACTCCACTGATCGAAACACACCTCGCTTTCAGTAAAGCGAAAATGACTGTCAAGCCTTTTAGAATGTTTGGGCGGGGAAGGGTAGTCCTCCTCTTATTTGTGGTAGCTCTTATCTGTGAGCCATGATTAGCATTTTCATTTTTTGCTGTTGTAATGTTGATATTGTGACAAAACACACTGCTCAAATGCTCGTTCAGTGCTCTGGCTTTTGGAGGGTTTAGGCGGGCAGTAACCCTACTCCTACTTGTGGTAATTTCACTTGGTTTTCAATTTGTGCTTTCCTGCTCCTATTCTATAAACAGAGAAAGCTCTTTTGCACCTCTTTTGACTCGTAGTGTCTATGGGATTAAACGGGGTGCGGCCTGAAAGGATTGACTGTCATAAAGCCCGGCTCTGGGACCCAACCCCCAGCCTCATAAATATAGCCATGCCGATTCTTTTTCAACAAGTGATCGTTCAGGGATCAATCAGAGGAAAGTAACAAAAGAAATAGATACAAAAGGGTTTTCCAATGAATCTGTTTTGAACCTACTGGTTACAAATATTGAGCCTGAATTTGGATATAAGTGTTTAGAAACAAAGCAAATCTTTTAGCCCAATTATTTTAATATTTTAGCCTAAGTATTTTCCAAATGGCTTTATAAATAAGCTTTTATTCCCTAAAGCTTTTGAATTATTTGTTACAAGTTGCAATTTGTGTATCTTAAAACAAAATGCATTATGTTTGTATGCCTATATGTAGCATACAAGCATGTGGCACACAAGTTCCATACATGTATGGCTATTATATTTGTAGTCTAAATGTTAAAAAATGGGATCTACTATTAATGACCTTATTTAAAGAGTTATGAGTCAACTAATTACAATTACGAAAGGGAGATTGTAATTTGAGCATGTCCATTGAAAGTAAAGTATGTACCTCTTCTTTAGAATATTTGGTGCTAATATTGTATTCATGACGTAGACTCTCTCGCTACCTTCACCATGCAGATGGCAGTCAACTTAGTGAGTTTACAAAATATCTTCTTTATTCCAATCTTACGAATCTGTATAGCCTTCAGACGAATAGCATTTGCCAAAATCTGTAGAAAAATCACCTAAGATACCTTTTTAAGCACTAATTCCCATACCTTATCCACGTACTTAAAATTTTAGCTTTAAAGAAAATATCCAACCCTACTGTTGCCGCCATGACTGCCGCTAATACCCCTTCCCTGACTACTACTGCAGCTGCAACTACCATTTCTAATTCCTTACACCCCAATTACTGCTAGCACGACTTTAACTTTAACCCTTTGATGACTTTAATCCTTAAATCACCCCCTTTCTGTATTACCGCAGCTACTGCTTGCACGACTGTCTCCTTTTATAACTAGTCATTAAAAATCAAGTGAATGAAAGTTTGATCAAAAACAGTTTTTCAACAAAATGTGAAGAGCAATGTTACAAGTAAACCGTAAATAGAATGAGAATTGAATATGAGTGAAAAAATGAAACGCAAAACGAACAGAACCGTCAAGGTTTAAACGAACAGATATTACCACAAACAAGTCTAGTACTACCCCCCGACGCCAACCCGCATAAACAGTGTTCTCATTTTCACTTTATACCACTTTTTTGATATCACCAAACCTTCCAAGAAATATAATAATATTTGAAACTCATACCGTGTAGTAAATAATTTAGGATTAATATTCTAATGTAATCCATTCATTTTTTTTTTCATTAAATCCCCCATGAATCCTTCAAATCTCCATACAGACTGTAGTTTCATTCATGCTTATTAATATACTCACAGATACATACAGAAGGAATACCCCCATGCATGGTTTGTTAAGAGGACACCCGTCTAACAAATATAATGTATATAAAAAAACATAATGCGGATTTTTTGTTTGATTCCGCCTATTTTTCCTTTTCCACGTATCTTTTTTTTGGCAGAGGCGAGTATGCTGCACCTTGTTTGAGGCTGAATAATGCAAGCACTTTCAGTGAATATTATTGATTAAGTGATCCTGTTGCCCTTTTGATACCCCCAAGCCCCGTCTATCACAAATTTTTCCAATGGAAAGGTTCTACTGTTGTGCATTGTTTCAGCCGGAATCCTGTTAGGATTTTCAGTTTACATGATTTAGGAACTTTTATCCTTCCAATCAAGACCCCTCAAAGTGTTGTTCCGCTTCTCCCACCCTCAAATTGCTAACAAAAAATTTGGCATATTTCACCTCGTTCGGCCTGGAATCATGCGAGGATTTTTCAATGGAACGATTGGGGATAAAATACGGCATTGACTTTTTCCACAAACCTAACCTCACACAAACTAACCTCACTAGCCTACTCAAATGTATCCCCTCCGTAATTACTGAAGTTTTCTCCCATCCAAATTTTTGTTGAAAGGCAGGCATGTCACACATAGTTTGAGGCGGGATAAAGCAAATATTTTAAATCTAAATTAGTTGAGGTGCAAAGTGAGTATAAAGAGGCATATAATAGTTATAAGATTGTAATTCAATTCTATTTTTTAATATCCTAATTACAGTGCATTCTAATCTTGACCACGGGCTTTTTCTAATTTGCTTTGTTTTAGAAAAAGATACTGTTTTTTTGTTCCAATATTTTGGTGAATATGATTCCACGTAAAAATCGTCTATTGATGGTTTGTCCGTATTATGAATGATTTATTTTAGGCGCTTTATAATATTCGGTTTATCTCGCAAGTTCCAAGTTTTGTCGAGAAACGAGGCTTTCTATAAATTAGGAATATTAAGGACAAACAGGATGGCCTTATTATGGCCAAACATGATGGCCTAATGTTAAGGAAAAACATGGTAATGATGGCCTTATAAGAAGTAACGCTCCTTCTCTATTTAATGAAAATTATTTTGTTAATTATAAAAATTATTCAGTTGTCTTATTAAATTATAAAAAATTATTTAATTACTAATTATAAATTATAAAAATTTATTAGTTAGTAAATATTAAATTATCTTTGGAACTTATGGTGAGATAAATTCTGCTTGTCATGTTGGTTACTTGTATCAAATTTTAGTCATTTGTGAATATATTTTTTTTTATACACTTATAAGTCAGGCTATTTTTACGAGAAAAAAAAAAATTCTTGATTTATCCCTTTAAGTCCTATGATTTATTTGTCACTATCCAATAAAATATCCTTGCCAAGTCTTTGATTTTTATTGAAAGTTTACTCTTTATCCTAAACTTTTTTTTAGGCTTTCAAAACATAAAATTGTCCTTCTATTGCTCTTATATTATCTTAATTATAATTAATACCTCTGTTTCTTATTCCTTTGTTGTTATTTTAGATAGAGTTCCTCCGCCAAATTAATGGTGATAGACCTGTGCCAGACGGAGCTGCCTCCAACTTTGGCTCTGATAGGAGCGATAGTCCTCAGGCTCGTGCTGCCACAGCAGAACCGCCACACCTTTTTCAAGAACTCAAAGATCTGGTAATTTTTTATTTTGTCAAAATAATATTTTGTCATAGCAATTTTGCTCAATAGCTACTCTCAAAATAAAGACTACCCAAGTTGTAATTTGAAGCTCTTCCTTGAGCTGTTGGGGATTAATGTAAATACTATATTGATGTATCTCTTCTTATAATTGATGGGTTGAGACTTCCTCCCTCTAAAAAAGAAGACAATTTTCGAAAATCTCATTCCTGTCCCTTATGTAATTTAATAGATTCAACACTGACAGAGACCTTTTTTGTATATCAAACCATGTTTCTTTTGAGGATTCTTCTATCTCCTCCATACTCTTCAAAATTTTTGTTAAAATAATAATTATTGTTAAAATAAGGCTTTAGCAAGGATGTCAAATCGCGTGTTTCGAGTAATTAGTTTTGGATATAATTTAATCTTTCATAGTAATTTTTGGTGATTTTGAATTGTTATAGGAAATTATTTCTGCTAGTCTTAATATGGCTCTTTACTTTTCTTAAAAACTTTCTTTTTCGGTAGGTTTTCTCTTTATTGATTCCTGTTTGTTTTTGATTGCCAAAGTTTTGTTTTTGGCAAATATGATGAATATTTCTCCGGTTTTTCATGCCCCTGCCTTAAGAATGAAAAGGTCCGATTGTAATTTAATAGTTCTAATAAGTGTCTTCTGGTTTTCATCAAGACTCCTCAGCATTCCCTGAAAGTTTCAACTAAATACCATTACCCGTTCCTGGTTTGTTTCAGATACGCCCTTCTGACAACCGAGATGTGAATACTATTTTTTGATTGAATATTCTGACCCTTAGCCGCTCCCAAGACACTGCAGACATACACCTTTGACATACCCTAGATGCACATAGTGTTATTTTTATTTAATTTAAAATATATATATATATATATATATATATATATATATATATATATATATATATATATATATATATATATTTATATATATATATATATATATATATATATATATATTTATATATATATATATATATATATATATATATATATATATATATATATATATATATATATATATATATATATATATATATATATATATATATATATATATATAGGCCAGTGTATTCTCCTGATGAGCCCTTGTGTTGGGTTGTTGTCCCTGAATTATTTGTCTATATTATTTTTTCTATTGTTTTGGTAAATGACGACTTATACTTATTGACGACATGACTGCCTGTCCATGGGTTATTCTTTATGGTTGATTTTGTATGGCTATGCTGTTTGACCTATGTGATTGTATGGATGAGTAGGGTTAAGGCCTCATTCAAGTGCTGGTCTATATTAATCACTAATTTAGGAAAACAGTCTTCCTTTTCTCCTTCTGTCTCTTTTTTTTTTTTTTTGTGCTGTTGCATTGGTGATTTCTCTTTTCATGATATATATATATATATATATATATATATATATATATATATATATATATATATATATATATATATATATATATATATATATATATATATATATATATATATATATATATATATATATGTGTGTGTGTGTGTGTGTGTGTATATTGGGGGTCATTCTTTGCCTCCCTCTGTTTGCTTTGTCATTTACGGTTGGCACCTGTGGCCCTTTTGAACGAATTTCCTACTTTGCTTGGACGGATTTCGCTAAAAACATTTCTATCTTAACCTTTGTAAAAAAAAGTTTTTGTTGTCGTTTAGGTTGAATTTGTTCATGTTGTTACATATTTTTCTTTTTTTTCTTTTAAAAATTTGTAAATTTTCTTCTTTTTTTTAAAATCTGTTTTCTTCTTTTAATGTTTCTCTTTTTTATTGCGTTAATAGATAGAGGTCTAATCATTTCTAAAGAGGAGTTCTTTTTAGTTTATTGATTTTTTTTTGTTTTTTTTTGTTTTGTTTTAGGTTAAAGCTTTGATATACATCGTATTAGTACAAAGTCCTTTCTCCCTTCATGAAAATCTTTTGGTTCTCAAAATATACTTTCTTTTAGATTCAAGTTTTGATGGAGCGAGTAGAGAGAAAAACGCGAGAGTTAGAGGCTCTACAGCTTTCAAATGACTCCGATACAAGTCGAGCTGTTTCGCCCATCACCGAAGACGTATCTGTGAAAGACCGTATTGATCGTCGGTTCATATCTTCAACAGAAGAATTGAGAGGTCTTTCTCAATATGAGGCTCTACAACTGCAACCATTTGAAGATTTGAACAAGCTTAATGGAAAGCTAGAACAACTCTCTAAGATCGAAGAAATGGCAGTGAAGAGAGTGAAAGATATGGAGATGCAGTTGAGAAGTGCTAGAGATACAGAGAGAAATTTACAAGAAGAATTGAATTCTGTAAAAGAGCAACTAAGAAAGAAGAGTTACGAATTGAAGGAACTGGAAGCAAATATGGATAATCTGACTCGCTATAATTTGGTACGTCAAGTTTACTATCTTATACAGAATGTCTTAATCGCTGTTCCTTTTATCTCGGTAGAGGGTAAAAAGGACATCCTTCTTTAGTGCCACTGAAAATGGTAGCCACGAATAAGGGCTTACTTCTACTAATACTAGCCATCAACCACCCAGGGGCCGTTTTGTCTGTTCTAATACACTGTCTAATACAGTGTTTTTCTAATACGCTGCCAAGATTGAATAGATCGAAGGCAGTGATCGAAGCCAAAATCATACCTGGGGCATCAATTCCCCTCGAAATATGAAGTACCGGGGTGCAAGAAAAGATTCCTTAAGGGGTAATCTGAGGTGCGAGAAAGATGTTCTTGCTAGTACTGGGTCTTAGGGTCCAAGGCCTCTCCCAGCTGATGGTTGGGAATTGATGGGTAACTTTAACTCTACCCTCTCTTTAGTGGAACAAGTGCTACCTGCCCAAACTGTTCTGAAGCTAGGTGTGGGGTTATCAAGATGAGGGAAAACATTACCGTACGGGTTGACACATCCAGGAAAGGTTTTTATACAAAGAAAAAAAAGGTTAATAAAACTGTAGAAATACCATTACCAAAGGAGGAATCAACAACCCAGTGACAAATGACACTGGGTTGTTGATTACACAATGACACTGGGTGGTTGTACGATATTAGTGGACCTTTTTGACCTGAATCTTGACTCAGCTTTTTGAGTCCACCACAATGGACCCGGGAGTTTTGTCAAAACTAATCTTCAAGTTACGAGATTAGCCTTTCACGAAAGGTTAGTGTACCGCAAAGAACAATTTTTTGCTCTTTTTTGTAATTGCCGGAGATGGTGAGGGCATGGGGGTAAAGTGTTTTGGGAGTCTGTTCGAAACTGATCTTTAGGTTTACATTGTTTTCGTCTTTGAGAGTATGCATTGACTGGATTTCACTTACAAAAACATAAATAAATCAATCAATGTTTCAACTGGCTGCTAATTTTAGAATAGAATAGAATATATTTATTCACTACAATAGCCGGAGCTAGCATTAGCATGTCATGACAAAAATAATTATACCTTCAAAAACACTCACAGGAAAATTTAAACAAACAATATATTAATCAAACATTAAATATTAGTCGCGTCAATATTATTAAAATGACGGGTAAAATATGGAACAAATGATTTTCGGTATCTCTCAGTACTATATGCTGAGCAAGTCAGTAACTGTGGACAATTGTTTTTTATTTGTCGAAGTCTAGTAACTGGTCCTCCAGTTGGGGGGCTCGCAAAGTTGGGTAGTAGACGACAATGAGCTGGGGAATTTTTGCAGGTTTCGGAGTATCAGAAGCCAAAGTTAAAATTCATGCTAGAAATTTTGTTTGTATCGATTGATTTTATTTCTATCCGATTACTGAATTAAGTTTTTTCAATTTAAATATTTCAATTACTTTAATAACCCGGAAAGAAAAGTCTGGCTTTCACTTTGGAAAGCATATTTTTGTATTTCTGGCAGTTCTAGTTCTTTCTCTTCCGTTATTGTAAAGCCAAACTAGTTATTCAGTACTTTTCTGACTATTGACAGCTATTTAACTCATTCGCATTAATCGTAATCTCATTAATCACTCATTAATTCTCAATAGACTCATTAATCTACTATTTACTAAGCTAATCGTGACTCTGATGGGAACGGAACTTATTTTTTTATAGTCTATCACTGAATAATGAAAAAGTTCGTATTTCAGGAGCTTAAAATATGAAATTTTGCAAATATGTCATAAATGCAACATGACAACAAATCTTGATTTTGAACAGATTTAAGTATCTTCTTATTCAAATCATTTATTCAGACAATTTAAACTTACTCAATCATTAATACGTAAAAAAGCGAGTCAATTTTCAAAGGATCTCCATTCGTGTTATGTGTGTTATACATTTTATTTTATTTATTTTTGTAGTAGTGGTTACCAGATTAAAAAAGAAAACAACAGAATACTCACTCAATAATTTTCTAAGCTAATTCAAGCTATTCAGTTCATTCAAATCAATTCAATTTATTCAACTGTTTTTGAGCTAATTCAAACTATTTAACTGGAGCTGAAAAATGGAACGGACGAGCTCCAAGGTGAATTTTTAGTGAAAGAAAGGGCTATTGTCGGATCAGAAATGGGAATTGCCACCATGGAACCTGCTGTAAACTCCTTAGGAAATTTTTTGTTCCATGAATTCTTGTTCCAAGAATTTTATTCAGAAGTTTACAGATGTTCGTAATCTGTAAACTCTGTAAATCTGAATACGTAAAAAAAGCGAGTCAATTTTCAAAGGATCTCCATGTGTTTTATATGTGTCATATATTTTTTTTATTTATTTTGTAGTAGTGGTTACCAGATTAAAAAAGAAATTTGGGTAAAAAATTGGTAAAAAGAATTGTTGCTAAAGACAAATGGCACCAAACAGTTTCAGGAGGTGTAGATTTCCTTTTTAAGGCGTAGTAGTCTTTGGTAATCAGGATATTTTTAATACAGTATTTGAATACCCACGAGTGTTTTGAAATCTAAATAATGGAAATTCAAATTATTTTCAAATTATTTTCAATTAAAATTAAAATTACTTAAGCTAGCTCAAACTATTCAATTTATTCAAATCAATTCAATTTATTCAACTGTTTTTGAGCTAATTCAAACTATTTAACAGGAACTGAAAAGTGAAATGGATGAGCTTTAAGATAAGTTTTTAGTGAAAGAAAGGGTTATTGACGGATTAGAAATCCGAGTTGCCACCATGGAACCTGCCGTAAACTTCTTAGGAAGATTTTTGTTCCATGAATTCTTGTTCCAAAAATTTTATTCAGAAGTTTACAGATTTCCCCCCAAGTCCCATTTACAAGATTTTAAGGATTTCTAAATATACTTCTTGAGGTAAAGAAAACCCTTACTGTGGAATAATAAGATAATCGGGCTAATGAGAGGGGTCGTATATCAGGAGCTTAAAATGTGAAATTTCGTTAATCTGACATAAATGCAACATGAAAACAAATCTTGTTTTTGAAAATATTCAACTGTTTCTGAGCGAATTTGAATTATTTTACAGGAGCTAAAAAGCGAAAGGGACGAGCTCCAAGGTGAATTTTCATCGAAAGAAAGGGTTATCGCTGGACTAGAAATGCGAATTGCCAGCATGGAACCTGCCGTAAACTCCTTAGGAAGTTTTGAAGAGCTGAAAATGAAGTTGAAAGACACTCACCATAAACAGGAGGAGCTCCAATATCTACTTGAGAAGAAAGAAAGTCAGGTACAAATATTTTATGGTTGTATTATGTTTTTGGCAATTTATTTCAATCCGAACGGAAATTAGGTCGTTTCCGAATTGAGTGTAACGGCTCATAGGCATGGATCATGAGGAAGTTGGTACTTCATTGTCTGTCTGTGTTTCTGTCTGTCTGTCTCTCTGTCTGTGTGTCAGGAGACAAAGACTGATGCTTTAGGTTGATTGAGGTAAACGGTAACTGTGTGATGCTGTGTTAGACCCAGGTGGTTTTAGTGTTGTAGTAACTTATTATTATTACCATTATTCTTAGCTGTAGTATTATCGAATATTTGATAAATGTAAATAACAGTTAATTGAAAACAAACCCCCTGCCTTCCCCCAAAACAATTGTGGGCTTAAGATTAAACTCTGACAATGACGTCAGAAAGCCGCTAATCCTGTGCCAATTTTTCGTTTTTTATCGGAAGCTCTTACTTTTCGCTTTTTCGTTTTGAATAGTGAGCTGACAAACTTGATGAATGATCTTCAGTTCAAAAATTACCAGTTACCAAAATTACCATTAGGATGTCATAATTTATAGTTTCTTATGATGTATGATTGCTATTAGTTTCTAAATGCTTATGGTATATGGATAATAGTAAAGCTAAGCTACACTGACATCTGGTAAAAAAAAAAATATGGTAAAAATATCCGATAGGTCTTTTCAGTTATATACTTTTTACATTTCATTGGTAATTCACCTCGAAGTTCAAATATGAAAATGAAACACAAATTCAAAATACCAAAACGATACTGATACAAGATTTCGAATTTTTATAGATTATAACTGAATAGAAACACTTCAATTGGGAGTTTCTTTTAAATAAATGTGATGATTTTATATAAATCCTTTAAATGAACGGTTCGCACTTTTGTCAGTCGAAGTCTGTTCAGCTCTTATTTTCCAATGTTAGCTAAAATAAACTCAGCCAATTATTTACAATTCTTGAGATTTTTGCCTTAAGCAACTTTATTGGCTCGTCAACTTCACAAGGGTATCTATAAAAGTAGTGTAAGAAATTATTTGCTGCCATAGAACAGTAAATAATGTCTTTTGAGGCCAATTTATAAGTCCATTTTATATAAGTCATTTTATATATTTTTATATAGTTTTGTATATATTTATATATTTTATATATTTATATATTTTATATTATAGAATATATTTTTTATATATTATATTTATATATTTATAATACATATAAGTCCATTTTATAGCAGGCGCTTCGCACTGACAAATGCTCATTGCAATACTTAATCTGAGAATGTTCCAAAAATTAAGGGGTAGAGAGAAATAGGGACACAAGCACACCCCTTTTTTTGGGCGGGGGAGAATTCGATGCGTAGTTTGAATGCCAAAGGTTCTAGCCACTTAAATTTTGAATTTTTTTTTTAAATTTTTTATAAATTTTAATAGGTAGTTCTCATATTATTACTGGTCCCCACAACCAAAGAATTAATCTACTTCTTCAAGATTTACATTTAATTATGAATGCTCTCTGTAACTTTATTTTTACGTTTTGACGACGATGCCTATAACATCTAATTCTATTCTTGCAATTCACTTATTTTTTTTTATTTTTGTGTTTGTTAGTTTCAACAATCACATATTTAATCTACTTCATATGTTCTACTTGGGAAGTAAGTCGGGTGGTCAAATTCATGTACCATTTCTGAAATCTCAATAAATTTACGATTTTCCCTACAAAAATTTGATATTTTTTCAAATTGTTCTTCTTCACATAAGTTGAGCTTTGAAATTTATTTCTGCATTAATGCCTCACGCATCTGTTTGCTCGTTTATATTTCTTGCTTTATTTGTCTCTTAAAGGTTTTATAAAGTATTTTTCAAAATTTTAGAATTAAAGCAACGAGTCCTTGGTTAAGTTCCCAATTTATTTTCAGATTAAAGAAATGACACGTCAACTCGAAGATTTCCGACAGTCGCTAAAAACTGCTGAGTCGGAATTAATCAAACTTCGAAAAGAGAAATCGGCTCTAGAATGCGCAAAGCCTTTTACATCTACGCCTGTCTCAGGGATCTCTTATCCATCTCCTGACCAACCACGTTTAGAGATGAAGCTAGTACAGAAAGAAGCCGAAATTGAAGTTCTGCGGCATGAAGTTAGCGAACTTAAAGCAAAACTGGGAACTGTTGCAAGAAATGAAATGGACAGATCGATCGAAGAGCTTCGAGACTCACGGTATTTGTCCCTGGTTGAACCACCAACGAGAGATGGCGTCGAGCACACTGTTATTGAAAAGGTAATTTTCAGTTTTAATTTTAAGATGCTATGCTGAAAGCATCCAACCTGAATTGGTAAAAAAAAAAGGTAAAGGATACGGCACTAGACTTTACAGTCCGTACCGGCGGTGCTGATCTCCGTTTTTTGGCCCTTCAGCCAGGAAGTGCAATGGGGGGTTGGGGGCCAGCCATCCTGTGCTTTCCCGCACCCAATTTAGCAACTGCTTTATTTTCTTTGTTGTATGATTAAGTTTAATAAAGCAGATGCAACCTGAATTGGACTTAAACTGAAAGTTTGTTTTTAAATTTCTACTGCAAATCAAAAACCCATTTTGACCTTATGTGCCAACATGTTTTCCCAATCAAATGACCGTTAAATGATCATTTTGGTGTTTTATTCGAAATTTGGTTTAAGAATTTTAAACAAAATTTAGCAACTGCTTTATTTTCTTTGTTGTATGATTAAGTTTAATAAAGCAGATACAATTTATATGCAATATTTAAAGCAAATATTAGTGTTTAAGATGAGATTATTAAGGAGGAAAGATTAATAAGGAAAGGAAAGATTATTAAGGAGGAACTAGATTAATTAAGAAGAAAATGGTTGTATTAGACGAATCTTAGAGAAATCTTGGAAGATACGAATATCTTCTGAAGCCATCTAACTCTCGTACGTACTTTGTTTATTTATACTTTGGTTTACTTTATTTATTTGCTATACGCCTGTGAAAAGTTACTCATATGTACCCATATAGGATGTTCTTTACTTGGCAACAGTACAAGCAGAAATAAAACTAATTTTTGACCGAAAAAGAAATTGTATGATTCCTCTGTGGCCAATTCCTGTGTGTGTGGGCGTTACTTAACAATTGACTGGGATCTGTCCGGTTTTTTTTTATCTTAGCTTCCATCGATAATGTGGTAAGTCATACCAATGGCGGGAAGAGTATAGAAATCTTCGATGTTCGTGAAGATAAAGTGTAGTACTCTCTCTCTATCTCCACGTGTTGGTACTTCGACAACTTGCGTAACTGAAAGTGATCTAGGCAACTAGCTAGCCTTCAAATGTAAAGTTTGCTAGTATGTGAATTCAGCGTAAGGGAGTATTGCATATTCAATCGAATACTGTAAGTAGAGTACAATTTCCTTTCGAAATGATACTCTTGACGGATAGTAGGCTATGTCAAAGATTATTGAAGATACTTCGTTTTGTAGGTGTCGTGGCTTTGTCCAAAGCTAAGAAATTCGGTGCACTGGTTTCCTAGAGGTAGATATATTGAGTGTTTGATTGGGTATTATAGACTTACACAGAAAACCAACTCCGCCGCCATAACTTACAGTGGCCTCATCCTTATTCAATCTTGGGAGTAGATATACATCGTACTGGGGTATGGCCGTTTTTGTGTCAGATGCGGACCAAGTTTCGCACAAGCAAGCCACGTCGATCTGAATTTGCACGAGTCTGATTGACAGCTCTTTAACTTTGTTCCCTAGAGAACGGACGTTTGCGAGCAGGAATTTAAGAAATGAATGCTTTTGTTTCGTATGATTATAATCCTTTATCATACTGCGTAAAATGTGAACCGTTCGATTAAGAGCCGTCGTTAAAACACATCCACGAATCAATTATTCAAACAACTTCTTGAAGATGGACAAAGTTGACTGTAGTATATCCAGCAAGCCGGTTTTACTTCCATAATTATGTTGGGTTATATTCTGCTTTTGGTGCTGGTAGTTTCTAATTCCTAGTTCAAATATGTTGTATAGCCACAAATGTCTGCTTCTGTTCTGTCCCCCCCCCCCCGTACACACCTTTTTGTGGTAGTAGGTGATGCTTAAATAAAAGTTACAGTAATTTACTGAAATGTGCTGAAACTTTGCCTCTCTTTAGGATTTAGGATATAAAGCGGATTCTTTTGGAATTGGCATAACTCTTAAACTTTCTTATTTTTTTCTCTTACTGTTGACGGGTGCTTCCCAATACCCGCAGTTTGTTTCCCCGAAATGTTTGAGACATATTGTATGACTTTTGAATGACCTTTCGTAATCCTTAAAATTGCTTTGCTCTTTGTTTTATTATGGAAATGCAGTGTGGTTTTTGTCGTTATTTGCTTCGCTCGAAAAAGCCATAGATGCAGTTTGAGAATACCCCGGATTCCTATTAATAAATAGACAAGATACTTGGAATTCTGACCGATGTCTTTGGTGCTCAATGTTCTACTTGTGTTCAGACCTTAGACTGAATGAGCAGCTCTAGTGGAATAGTTTGGATGAGTCTTACCTTTTGTCAGCCTCATCAGTATTAGCAGAATATTTAAAGTTGAAATAGTTGTAAAATAAATAATAGTGTAACATAATGAGAAGAAAAGTCATGTAAAGGAATTGTGTTTTTTGTGCTTTGTGCATAGAAATTTGTTTACATTTTTGGGTGTCAAACTTCGGCTGATTAAAACTATCATTTCTTACTTTTAGTTACAAGTCAGACAAAAGTTTGTCCATTTATAGATAATATGAATAAATAACTGCATCTCTTGCTTTTCTTAGTAATTTCACCTATAGCAGAGGCTTTTTCATGGCAGCTGCATGCGCCCTTTGGGCCTTTTGTTTTGATAAGAATGACTTAAAATAATTTAAAAATTTGTGCTTTCCGTAACGATGGTCAACGAAAAGAGAGACGAATGGTCAATTTTGGGTCCTAAACTAAAGGTTCTTTTCATTTACTGTTTTTATTTTTTTTTTATTTTAAGGGGAACAGGCTTAGTATGATATTGGAAGACCCACTGAAAAAGTTGACTGGCAACGCTGACTAAATCCAAGGAGGAAAAAACGTATTTTGGACATTCACTAGTGAGTGTCGACGTTCACCAGTTTTGGACATTCACGGTAACATAAACATCAGAACTACAGGGATCTCTTTTCAAAGGAATATGATGCCTTGAAGTCTCTCATTACTTTCTGGAAAGAATGTATTTCAAGTCGACCTTAGGGCCACGAAACCTACGTTATAACCCATAATATCAGAGTCTGCGCAGTAGCGTTTACTAACTAAAAATTAATATGTCTCCCATGTATCATTTTCTTTTATAGCCAACTTTGTACAGATTGGATGATCATAGAAAGTAAAAGAGAGAGCTCATTCCATGGGAGGGATGATCGTAGAAGTTTAAAAGAGAGAGCTCATTCCGTGGCAACTTGAAAGTTCCAGTGCTCTTTTCAAGGGTCAAAATTCATCAGAAGGCAAACAACCCAAACAAAGTGAATCAAAAAGTGTGTTTTATTTATTTTCTTTTTGATTTCACGCTCAAAATCTTGGAATTTATCGTGCTTCACGCTCAGAATGCATCAGCAATATTCTGTTAGAAAACATAGGTGTTAGTGAAATTCATACTAATAATTTTTATTAACAATTTACTAACGATATTAGTAAGTGATCTGATGACCTCGGAAAAATCGCTGTAAAACACCAAAGTTGTCCACACTTATTTAATCAATTAAGAAAATTCGCAAGTGGCAATTTTTTCTAATTTGACGATCAAATCTTTACGTTTGTTGAAGATTCAAAACCTATTAGTTATTTTTGGCTGTTTGAGCCTTCCCCGGGTGGTTGTGTGTATGTAGCCTATAGTTGTTTTTTTTTTTTTATTTTGTAGTTAATAAAGCATTCATTTTATTCATTCATTCATTCTGTTGGACAACACAATTTTGACTGAAATTGTTACTAAAAACTTATAGCTAGGACCGCCAAAAGGCGTTCTAATACTTTTTCTTTTATTTTAGTCTGTCCTAGACGATTCACTACCTTATCTCAAATCACCTAAAGAGTCTTCAGTGCAAATGGAAGTCGATGGGGGTAAGTCATGTAATGCTCTTGCAGAGCTGCAGCTCAGGTATCAGAGGAAGCAAGAACAGTGTGATTATGCTGAAAAAGAATGCGATATCTTGAGAGAGACTGTTCACGACATACAAAACGAACTGCGTGAGGCGTTAAGAAAGATAGGTGACCAAGATAGGCTCGTATCCGCTCTTCAGTCTTCAAAAGTAAGTTTGTTTGTCATACTGTATTCCACTTTATCCAACTTTTTTTCTCTTTAATTTACACATATCAAGCTCAGGCTTTGTAAGAACAAACTCGATAAAGCGTTTGCCTAGACCATAAACTATTCCGTAGTTAAAGAGGTGATTCAATTTTTATACTGTAACCTGTCCCAAATTCTTATATGAGGACAGTATGAAGTATAACTGGTTCTTTCTTGGTCTTTCACAGTTTTTTGGAGAAACATTTTTTGGCAATTATAGTTGAATAGGTATAGAATGATAAATATCGAGTGTTTGGCACATATGGTGCTCTCAGGTGTACACCAGATGGTTGAAAGTAGGTGGTCTCTTGCAAAAATAACCGTTGAAGTTCCGTTGAAATAGCCGTTGAACCGTTGAAATTATATGGCAATTATAGTTGAATAGGTATAGAATGATAAATATCGAGTGTTTGGCACATATGGTGCTCTTAGGTGTACACCAGATGGTTGAAATTAGGTGGTCTCTTGCACAAAAAGCCGTTGAAGTTCCGTTGAAATAGCCTTTGAACCGTTGAAATCGTATGGCAATTATAGTTAAATAGGTAGAGAATAATGAATATCGAGAGTTTGGCACATATGGTGCTCTCAGGTGTACACCAGATGGTTGAAAGTAGGTGTCTCTTGCAAAAATAACCGTTGAAGTTCAGAGTTAAGAAAACAAATCGTATATTTTACTTTATATTTTTCATGAGAAAGTGCTTTCAAAAAGTGACGCCAGAGAAATGTGATAAGATGTCATTTCACGATTCTCTCTCCTGATAGAATTAATAATGATAAGGACTGATATTCTAAAAATAAGTAAAAAGGTTTGTCTCTAGTTGAAGCGTACATGGATTCGAATATAGTTAGTTTAAAGAAAAATACTTTATACGTAAATCGTACTTATTGTGTTGTTATGGTACTTAATCATGACAAATATTTTCATTGTATATTCACATGTCCTGTATATCTAGTAATTTTCGAATTGCCAAGAGTCTAATTTTTTTTGTATTAACGTTTTCTTGGATGAGGCACTTTTTCTTAGCTTTCTTGTTCTGAGATCATGATTTGTATGAGATCTATTTATGTAGTTTGGTACTGTAGGATTTGTCACGTCTCTATACAGTAAGCCTTAAAGGTGTGTATAATATAAAGTTGTGTGCAGAAGAAGTTTGTCTGTAGTTGAAGGATAGATGTAATTGCATTCAATTGGTTTCAATTCCTTAGTTTCAATGCAAAACGCAATTATTGTGTTATTAGTGAGAATAAATTCTAACAAGTATTTTTGTTTTTTAATTGACAGTTGAGTGACAGTTACTGAATTGTTGACAGTCTCACTTTTTTGGTATTAATAAGTTCTGTTGAAAGCAGGACTTTTTATTAGCTTTCTTACTTTGGGATAATTCCCACTCTGGGATAATGATTTATATGAGATTTGTTTATGTGTTTCGGTAGCATTAGTTGAATATGCTGCGCAATCAGTAGGTCTCCGCTGTGATCCCGAAGTAAAGCATATTTTTGTTTTGTTTTTAATAGTTAATCCAGAAATGGGACGAGTTCGAATAAAATATACTCCTTTTGTCATAAGAAGGCTAAATTGAGTTGCAACTATTTTTTATATATATATACAATATGTACGTCTAGTGATAGTCAAACTTTGAATAACCTATTATTACCGTTTGTATCACCTTAACAACTTTAAGAATAGAGTAAATTAGTTTTTGTTTTATTTTAAACTTATAAGATTTGCATTTTTTTTTCTCAATAAAAAAATAGTTATAAAAAGTCTTAAAGTGTATACCACTAAATTTTGTGTCATTTTCTGTTTGTAAATCTCGTGAAATTCCAGAATCTTGTGACAGGATTTGAAATAGCCCAAACAAAATTAATAGGAATTCGCAAAACTTACCCATATCCATTACATGTTATGGTTCCAATTACGATTTGAACATTAAACCATAATAGTAGCAATAGCGATCACGAAAATGTCATTGTAAAACGTAGGTGGTATATCAGATCAACTGAAATAAATTTGGAAATGTATTTAAAAAACACTAAAAAATTTTTAAATAATATTAGCAAAAAGAAGCTTTGTTAGAAAAAACACGGTAGTTGGATTGCTACAAGCGACATCTGTTTATATTACTCAGCCTTCAAAAATCATAACACCTTTCTGTGAAAAATGGATTTATTGACGGATCCAAGAGCCCCCCCCCCCTCGCTCAAATAAAGTTTCATTTTGTGGAGTTTTACTTACCTACTGACACCCTCTTCTTGGCTGGGTTCAATTATAGTTCTTATAAGCTTTTAATTAATTATATAAGGACATGTCGAAAAAAGTTGTTGCGGAACACCTTAAAAAAAAGAAATAACCCATCTCTTCTCCCTCGCTAAAATCCTAGGTCCGTAACTGAGCACATTTTGGCTAAAGACCTTGCCTTATCGAGTGGTAATCCATGAAATCTAAATTTTTTCGTGTTTATTTCTGTGTGCTGGGTTTAATTATAGTTCTTATAAGCTTTTAATTAATTATATGAGGATATTTAAAAAAAAAGTAGTTTCGGAACACCTTAAAAAAAACGAAAAAACCCATCTTCTCCCTTGCTAAAATCCTAGGTCCGTAACTGAGCACATTTTGGCTAAAGGCCTTGCCTTATCGAGTGGTAATCCATGAAATCTAAATTTTTTCCTGTTTATTTCTGTGTGCTGGGGTCAATTATAGTTCTTATAAGCTTTTAATTAATTATATAAGGATATGTAAAAAAAAAGGTAGTTTCGGAACGCCTTAAAAAACGAAAAAACCCATCTTCTCCCTTGCTAAAATCCTAGGTCCGTAACTTATCACATTTTGGCTAAAGGCCTTGCCTTATCGAGTGGTAATCCATGAAAATCTAAGTTTTTTCCTGTTTATTTTTGTGTGAAATACAATATTTCCTAGTATTTCCTGCGCAGGTACAAACTTTCAATTAATCAGTCTGCAATCGCAGCTGCAAACTAAAATCAGTAACTGCCGACGGGTGTCGCAGTCCATAACATCAACTGCAACATTCAAATGCTCTTGTTCAACCACTTTTTCAGAGAATGTGTGGCGGCATTGAACGGCCGCTCTTTTTTGTTTTTGTCTTAAAATTATATTTGTAAATTATCTTAATATCATTTAAATGTAACCTTGTAGACCAAACATGGAATACTAGAGAATCAGTTGGGAGTTTCCTTGTAGTAAAGCTTCATTATTAAATAAGACTGAATATTAAATAAGAATAAAATAATATTATTAATTAATTCATTGTTCAATAAGACTGAGGGTTTTTCCTAATTTTAGAAAGCGCTCGTCGAAGAGCTTTCGAAAATCAAGAGTACTTCAAAACCTGGAGCTGATGAAGATTTAAAAGGTCGTCTTAGAACATTGCAAGAAGATTACGACGGTCTTATTACTGTCCGAGATTCTCTGATGTCTGATGTTGACAAGCTTAAATCTGATCTAACCTATTACGAGGAATCTCTTCTTAAACTTGAAAGTGAGCAAAGGGCTTCTCTAAACAAAATAGAAGAACTGGAAAGATTAATAGGGTCACTTCGTCGGGAATTGAAGGAGAAGAGTGTAGCCAAAGAGGAGCTACACAAGGACCTAATTCAGGTGCGGAAGATGGCAAGTGAAACACAAATGCATTTAAAAGAAGCAAATGAAAAGATGCAGTCGGAACTTCAGCGAGCTTCAGATAAAGTTAATTCGATCAAAGAAGAAAATTTGAAACTTGAGAAAGCTTTATCAAATATTAGAGAAGCTAATGAGAGGACACAAAAAGAGAAAAATGATTTATCTATTGAAAATGATAATCTTAATAAAGCTGTTGTCAATTTGGAAAATTCTTTATCTGTTTTAAATGAACAGTTTTTGGCACAAACCAATGAACTGACTGATTTACGAAATCAGCATTTATCTGTGTATAAAGATCAAGAAAGAGTAATGGAAAAATTAAAGGAAAAAGAAAGAGGGGTGCTACAAGCTCAAAACGAAAATAAGTTTTTAAATCTCAAATTAAATGAGGTAAATAACAGTATTGAAGTCCTAAAAGGAGAGAATTCGTATTTGAATCAAAACCTGTTTAGTGTTCGGGAAACAGTTCAAGACCTCACTAAAGAAAATGAACGTCTGCAAAGGCAGATAACAGACTTAAGAAATCAACTAGATAATGATGTGATGAAAGCATCAGTTGATGATTTATTTGACAAAGTAGAAGACGAATTAGGTCAAACTGTAAGATATGATCAGTCAGTATTAGCCTATGTGCAAAATCTAAATTCACCCAATTTGCTGCCCACACCAGATTGGAGCTGTGATGAAGATCCCTCTGCTGGTAAGTTTTTATTGCTGTTGTTTCTCATTGTTTATTTTCAAATATCAACATAGTTTTTATAACTTCGATATTGTCTTACAGAAAACCAACACGAAAAAAATTGATCAAAATATCTTCTTGAAAAAGTGACAGTCCTATATTCTTACTGATTAAACTGATAAATCGTCATTGTAAGGACACAGTTAGTGTCTGATTGCATCTCAATGCTCAGTTTTTCTGTTATGTAATTTGGATGTGTTATTACTATGTCTTCCCTCCAAAGAAAAGGGGCGGGTGTCTTCCCTCCAAAGGTTTTTGAATTTTGGTATTTGAAAAGGAAAAAAGAGCATCAACGGCTATCTCTGAGAGTAAATGAAACCTCGATCATCTAAAAAAATTAACGTCTCAACTATCTGGAAGAAGAAAATTCATCACCTTCCTTCTCCCTTACTCCCTATTCTCAAATACCGATATAACATTTGACGTTATAACGTTATGAGAGGGAAAAAAATCATTGGTCTCCTTCTCTGATTATGAATTAAATATGAAGATTTTCGTCTCCTTAGGCTCATTTAAATTCTTAATTTTATCATTTCAATTATCTGGGAGAGAAAAGTCTACCATCTTCTTTCTGAGTCTCTACTCTCAAATATCGATATAACGCTATATTGTTATAAGACCATTTAACTCCTAAATTATAACGTTTCAATGATCTGGAAAAGAAATTTCCATCACCTTCATTCTTTTTCATTCTCTGTTCTCAAATGTCGAAATAACGTTAAATCGTTATAAGACCGTTTAATTTCTAAAATTTAGCGTTTCAAAGATCTAGAAAGGGAAAACTCATCACCTTCCTTCTCCCTTACTCCCTTTTCTCAAATATTGGTATAACACTTAACGCTATATTGTTATGAGAGGAAAAAAATCATCAACCTCCTTCCCTGATTACCAATTAAATATGAAGAATTTTGTCTCCTTTGGTTCATTTAACTTCAAAATTTTATCGATTCAGTGATTTGGAAATGAAAATTCCATCACCTTCTTTCTTTCTCACTCTCTGTTCTCAAATATCGATGTAACGTTAAATCGTTATGAGAGCATTTAACTTCTAAACTTTAACGTTTTAATGATCTGGAAAAGGGAAACTCATCACCTTTCTCCTTTGTTACTCTCTATTATCAAATATCGATGTAACGTTATCTATATATATATAATACGTTATAAAAGGAGAAAATTCATCGTGGTTTTTGTCTTATTACCGATTAAATGAATTATTTTCTCTTTTGTTTCATTTAACGTTTCAATGACTATAAATAGATAGAAAATGACTATAAATAGATAGATAGGTTCAATGAATAGAAAAATTCATTACCTTCCTTCTTTTTCACTCTCTATTCTCAAATAACAATATAACGTTATATCGTTATAAGAGGAAAATATTCATTGCGCTCCTTATCTCAATTCCCATGAAATATGAAAATTTATCATCTCGTTCGTTTCATTTAACGTTTAAAGTTAACGTTTCTGTGTTCTGGAAGAGAAAAAATTACCACTTTCCTTCTTGGTCACTCCCTATTCTTAAATGTTAGTACTGTATAGAGTTAGTCTTTAGATTATCCTTTAAGAAAGTGTGAAACAAAAGAAAAAAAGATGAAACAAATCTTATAAAATAAATTATTAAAATTATTGAAATTATTTAAAATTATAAAAATTAATAAAATATTAAAATTATTAAATAGATTAAATAAAAGTAATTGAGAAAACGTCAACTCTGTGATGTTTCTAATTTATCTGAACGAATGGGTCATCACCGAACGGACATACATAATTTTCCATTCAATCACAGCGTTCCATTCTTATTTTTTTTATTGTTACTATGTAATTTGGCTTGGTTGTTATCATCCCTTTAGAGAGAGGGACGGGTCTCCTCCTTTTGGTGATTTTCAAATTTTTGGGGTGAAAAAAAAAAAAAAAAAACAGAACAAATCAGTGTTGACCATTTGAAAAACTTAACGTTACAATGATATGGAATGTCTTTCATCGAACTTCCTTTCAATCATGCCTCAAAAAAACTTCCACCGAGCAACGTTTCATCAAACCCTCGCGTGGAATAAAAAAAAAGTCTGACGAAATCAAGACAACTAATGTAAAAAAAAGGAAAGGAACAATTATTTTCGCTCATTGTTGCCGATTGGAGGCTGCCAAAAGAAAATTTTTTTCTGGCGAATTTTATGAAAACTATCCAACTTACTAAAATCCAGTCAATTTGGAGCAAATTTCAACCTTCTCTAAAGGTGCGTCGACAGTACCGTTTGGATCGCTTGGGAGCAAGCAGAAGAGGGTAGAGAACCTGCCGGAAGTGCCGTATAGGTACATGTATACCAGCCATGTCATGTCTTCCATGACTGGAAGTCTGGAATTCATGTTCCATGTTCATGTGAGTTGTCATTCCAGACAGGATGTCTGGAAGTCATGACATGGAATTCAGAATTCCATGACAAGCGGTTTAAAAGTTGTAAAAGACTTTAGGCGGTAAATTACTTCTTTTCTCTAGACTTTGCCAAATTTTGCGCAGCTGTAAAACTTAGATTTTGTTTTAATAAATGTAGCCAAAAAAAATGCAAAAGATAAATTGAACACTTAATGAAAAGTATAACCGATGTTGCCGAGATTTTTTGCTGAAGAACAATATATTCGGTGGTAAACAGGAAAAAACTTCAAAATGTCAGAAAAGTTAGTGTAGCTAAGTTTTTAGAATAATAGTTTATACTAAATATCAACATTATTTAAAGTAACCCTATTTTTAATTTTTGATCCTTCCTTTTTTTAAAGAAAAAGTTCTAGTCCTCAGAATTTGTTTTCTTAAATTTTAAATTGTTAAAGGGTCTCAAAATAAAAAAGGGAAATCTGTGGGAAGTATTTCTCTTTCACTAGTGTTTATGGGACACTCTGAATGTATGTTTAGACAATGAAAGGGCCGAGAAAACAAGGAAGGGATATCCCATTGGTGTATAAACTTTTGAATTTAGGAAAGAAACCTATAGCATCACAACAGATTGATGCATCTTTCACGAGAGCTGTTTTGTTTGATCGAGGGATCCAACCGTTCTCAAAGATAGTGAAGCTCCATACTCATGTCATTTCATGAAAGCTTAGGTAGTTACTCTCGGGAATAAAAAAAAAACCGGTATAACCGTGCTTTATAACAAAAACGTTGATAAGCCCCACCACCAAAAATGTATTTTGAATGTTTCCCTCTTTCCTTATACCATGAGCTCTCCATAAGGCATCGTAAACATTTTTTCTTTCGTCCCCTCTCCACTGCTCAACCCTGAAATAACAAACAAGTTAATTACTTGTTTAAACAAAAAAGCACCTTATTGAAATCTTTGCTATTTCACCATGCCAGCCAATGTTGTTGTTTTGTTATTAAAATATATTATTATTATGTGCGATTTTTACTCTTTTTTTAATATCTCTCTTTTACAATTTTGTCGCTTATTTATATTCTTACATGTAAAATTAGAATTTGGCTCAATGACATTATTTTATACACTTTTCCCAGTAAATATATTTTTAATCTAAATTATAGCCAGTTAATGAAGAGGAAGATCAGTAATATTTGTCTTTTTAAGACATTCTTCTTGTTTTAGAAAGGGGAAACCAGGTAGAAAGCTTCTGTGATATAGAAAGCCACATTATGAAAGATGGTCAATTGGCAAAGAAGATACATAGTGAAGGAATGAAGGTTTGAGTTTCTGTATACTTATAGCCGTTCCGAGCGGTGGGGGGGGGGGGCAACTAAGGAAGTTGCATCAAGTTTTACTAAGGGTAGTTTCCTAGGTATCCATCACCACGGTTTTTGCTATAACTGTAAATATGAAGTGGTGTTCCTGGATAAAAGTCAAAAAAGAAGAAAAAAAGTTTGATTAGCAGGAAGAGATTTAATTTGAAGAAAAAATGAAACGGCAATAGGTGCTGTAATGAATTTTTCCCCGGGCCCTACCAACCATAGGAACGGCCCTGAGTAAACTACATCTTCTACTCTTGCCTTGTTTATATACTATCTTCCTTATTTTTTCATCTGCTTAGTTTATTTCTCTTACTGTGTATATCTTTTTCTTAAAGTACTAAGAACTAGAAAACAAGTATATTATAGAGGCCAAAAATATTTTGGCCTCTAGGACCTATGAAAACTACAACTTTCTAAGATCAGTGTTATCAATTTTTCAGGACTGTATCCCTTTTTATTTTGCCACGTTGAACAAATGAATAAGCAAACTAATTAATTAAATTTGACAACACTTTGCGTGCGTAAAAATTCAAATAATAATATTGTGGTTATTTCCAAAGACAACCACACCTTCTAAGGAAAGCCACACCTTCTTTGGATGTTTGCTGCCTTTTGTTTTATCTTGTCTTTGTTGATTTGTCTGCAAGTTTCTTTTTTTTCAATTTGGTGACTGTTATTATCAAAAATTAATAACTAAAATCAGAGGTCTTTTTAAATTGAATTTCCTGTTTTTATGATTTTAATTTATATATGGTTGTGTAAATTTTCACTTAAGTGTATTTCTGTGTCCTCCTTTGAATTACCTGGCGTCAGAATTGCTTCCAATTTGAAGTGGTACATCTAGGTTAAAAATATCATCTATAAAGGTACAGTGTCCGTCTTCCTCCTTAAGTGCCTAAATGAAATTGGCATCCCCCTTCCTATTTGTAAGGATTTATAATTTCTTTCTTCGCCCTCCATTTAAAATTGTACGTTCAATTTGCAACCCTAGCTTTCCAGAAAAAAGCCATATATAATTGAATCCATCCATAAAAGGGGTGTAGGCGTTTACTTCCGTAAAATATCCCCCCCAGGAAATATCCCTCACGCGCAAAATTGAACAACTAAAGAAAAAGTCTAAAATAAATACCTCAGAATTTCGGTCAAATGTCCTAAGGGTAACAGAAGAACCAGATATAAAAAAACAGTTTCAGGACAGGGGCTGGAAGGTCTCCCGTTGCCCTCGTCACCTTACCTTTTCCTCCGTCCCGCGCTATCTATAGATATGAAAAACCTTTGTGCCCTACAAAACAGAAAAAGGTGAAAATCCGGAGTTTCTTACTTTTTATTACTTATACAGGCGTTGCCTACGTTTAGTAAATGTTCGCTTGAGTTCCTTACTTTTGAGGTTTTTGATTACTTGTTTCATTTTTTTTAATTTTATATATATATATATATATATAAAATATATATATATATAAATATATATAATATATATATATATATATATATATATATATATATATATATATATATATATATATATATATATATATATATATATATTTGCAATGGTTGAGATTTCTGTATAGATATCGAAGTATAAGGTTTTTGACTAATTTTATCACTTCTATAAATGATATTTTTATAGGAGTATAATTGAACACAGGTGTCAGATAGCTAACTCTCTTTTTTTCTGCTGTTCAAAATAAGTACCATGACTACACGTGATGTAAGAAAAAAAACATGAACAAATAAACAATTACAAATTATCAATGAAAACAGAAAATGACAAGACTATTGTTAGTTTTTTTTTATGTTTGTTATTTTTCTTCTTTCTGTGCTGAGGGCGGCTGAAGAGGGGTCTCAGAAGAAATATTTGAACAATTTTCTAGTTGTAACTGCTTTTTTTTTGTCTTTCGTGTTTATTTGTGGTATAATTTTTGTTTATATTTTTCTCAAATGCGTTCTTAGCTGTGCAAATAATAAATAAAATAAAACTGTCAACTTTTTGATCTCACATATACCACTTTGTGTGATCTAATAAAAAATGAAGACGTAATATTGTTCATATTTTTTGTAGAAAAAAGAATGGATATGAAATCCTTTGTTCTCATGCTTGGTAGCTTTTTTGTAATGAACTATATTCTTAGTATGTATCGACGAATTAAATTGATGCGTTAAAAATTAGTTGGCATTCAAAATTACGTTTTGATATTCATTTAGTAAATTGACGTTTCATAAGCAAGCTTTATGTTTTTTTCTTCTTCTGGTTTTATAATCAAGAAGTCTTGTGGGAAGGGTGGGATATTTATTTGAAGATATACAATTATGTTTCTTCTGCTGTTTTTGTGGAAAATGGGAAAAAAAAAATGTTATCTTTAGAATTTATGATGAAGCCCAGACAATAATTCAATAAGGCGCTAAAACCACCAAACAGTCACTTAATGTCAGTTTGGTTAGTATGTTTCTTAATATGTACACAAATATAAATATTAAAAAAAAATGGTCATATGCTCAGATGGTATAGTCACTTTTATTGGCAGAGCAAGTCTTTATCGGCTAATTCTGACCAACTTATTCACACTTGTTTCTAAGTGTGAATCACATATGTGGAAGTAAAGAAAACCAAGATAATTTTGCGAAGGAAAAGGAAATGAAAATGAGAAGGAAAGAGAGAAGGTGAAAAAAACCCTTCGATTTTTGAGAAGAAGAAGTTATTCCAAATAAGTTATTTGCTGCTAAACCTGTGATTGTTAGAAAATTATTACCCATTTAATGTATCTAAATTGTTTTTGTTTTTTGTTCATCCTTGAGTGTTGCTTACTTTACTACTAGTCAACTTGTATTTCCGCCTTTCTCTTCAATTCTTTTAGCTTTTCTCTTTTTTATTTTTTATTTTTATAACTATAAAAAAGCTATTAGAAATACCGTTTTTCTGATTTCTTATAATATATTGATACTCATGTTGAAATAACTTCGTCATAAAAAAAATATAAAATAAGATTTTTAAGAAGCTGAACGTTTTTTTACACAGGAAAAGGGTTACTGAGTCACCGTCTAGAAGACATATTGTGCAACGTCATTGGTTCTTTGACGGCCATGAAATTTGATTTTATGGATTTATCCTCTAAGGCATTAGACCTCAACTTCATTCCTCTTTTTCTTGAGTGCCCTGATAAGGCTCTTTTTCTGTGCCAAAGCCATCTTTGAATGGACCATTCAACAAATAGTACCCTCTCTTGATATATGTAACCTGACCTTGTCATTGTATTTTCAAACTGGTCCTATATTTTCAAATTGGTCCTTAATTAAACATCCTTCACGTAGAAGAAACGGAATGAGAAGAAAAGAAGAAAATGGAATTCACAAAACGGAAATGAATTTTCCGTCTGTGGATCAGAAAAAAATAAAAGGGAATTAATTCGCTTTTTTCTATATGCTAGGTACTAGCTCTAAGTGAAGATTTGTATGCGAGACAGCAAGGAACCAACCCTGTGTGCAACACTTGTGGAAGGGATGAAATTAGTAATATCACCCCAATTGTACGACCAGAAAGTCCATCTAGGTGGCGTACGAAAGCGTTTGCCCTTGAACAAGAAGGTATTTTGTTTTAAATTGAAATATAAGCGTTATTTTATAGATTTTGAAAAATCTTGTGGTTTCTTTTTCCATGAATTGTCTTATTGCTTTGAACTTTGTAACCATATGAAAGTCATACAGTAAAAATAAAGTTACTGTGCTCATCTATAAATGAAATATTCGCATAAATAAAAAGTAATATTGTGACTATTTTTTTTAATAAAATAAATTTATGGACCGTTTAGTTGTACGAGTCCTGTAAACTGATATTTTTTGTCATTTTCAAAATGTGTAATATTGCCATCTAATTTAGCTCCTTGTTGATGTCGTTAGTGAATCATTTGCCGTTATCACCAAAAACTGCCGAAATGCGTGCCCATTCATTTTAAAATCTTTACTATTTATCGGTATTTCAAAAGAAATTGTTGAAAAGGCGTTCATTTGCTCCAAAATCTGAAAGATAATGTTTTATTTTGTCACAAGAATCACTTCATAGTGAATTTGTAGTGAATGCTTACTGAAGCATTTTTTTTTCATGACAATAAAGTGAGGCGTAATGGTATTTTTTCACTGAGTCATGGATGCCGTTATTCTCTAATAAACTAGGGGATAAACTTGTTACAGTTACAGTTCAAAGCTTGCTTTAGGTACTAAGTCAAGTGAATACTTTAAATACAAAATAAATAAAATGAAGGAAGACTTAAAATTGTAATTTCGATAAAATAAGTAATAAACAAGTTGTCATACCAGGTTTTGATATTGTTGAATGTCCTCCAAAACAGTTTATTTATCCATTATTAATTAAAGGCTTTAAAGACAGTTCAACTTATTATTTTTCAGTTGAAAGGCTGAAAACTGAGTTAAACATCGAGCGAATGATATCAGAAAACCAGAAAAAGTCAAAAGAGAGCACTGAACAACATTTGCTATCCGTAGTCAATACCCTGAATAAAGATAGATCAAGTGCCCATACCTCGCAAGGGGAAATAATGACGCTTAAAGATCAAATACAAACTCTTCGTTTAGAGTTAGTGTCGAGCAACGAAGAAGTCAAGTCCCTGAGGTTAGTATATGCTAAGTTCCATATTCATGTACCCACTATTGATGATCTGAAAATTTATTTAGGACTAAATCTTATCTTTATAACGTACAGTGAACGCGTTACATGTCTCTGAACGCATTATATCTTTCTGTAAACTCAAACTTTTGTTGAACACTGTCTTGTTGGGGGTCCAAATTAAATTGTTGGGGGGTCTAAATAAGACGCAATAAGCAAAAAGTTTTGTGTTGTCTGATTATTGTTTGATGTTAGTATCGTGTTCCTATAATTATATTTGGTAGTCTTCGACCTGAAGACACTGAAACATTTTTGCCTTGATCTAGGCTGATATACCCTAATGTCTAAAATTTCTGATCCCTTGTCTCTATTGAAGTAAGATCAAACTAATCAAAAAGATATCTTCACAATGCGTCCTTCCTAAGTCCCAAATCCACAACAAGAAAATAAGCTTTCAGCTTATTATTACTACTTTAAGTTTTATATAGGATTGGCGCGTGTTATGCCATCTATTTTTTACAGTCATGACTCTTTTTTTACGGGGGGGGGGAGTATTAGTGCTATTTGTTGACTTTTTGCTTTATGAGTAATATCGTTAGCTTATAACACTAACCTAACGTAGACTTGTAAAAAGTATATCTCTAGATAATCAAACTTTTTTTGTGAGCATTATTTTGTTCTCGGGTGTAAATGCGAAATAATATCTGACAATCATTGTGTGTCCAGGGGAAAATATGATTTTAGCATGTAGTACGTAAAATTATGGTCAGTAGTCTTTGACCTAAAAGTGCTGTAACATTTTTTTCTCCAAATTTTAGCTGATATCTATTAGTAACCGATACCCTTTTTACCCTTCCTTGAATGAAGTAAGTAACTTATGATACTGATCAAAATTATTTCCAAAAATAAATCGAGTGTTAAAATCTTCATTCGTTTGGCTTTTCTCTAATTTTTCTTTGCCGTTTTTTTTTCTTTTTTTTAGTGTTGTCGAGGAATGACACGTGTGTATTCTCCCCTTTCTTACAGGTTATGAAGTCTTAGTGGGGGAGAATAGTGTCATTTATTCAATTTTTGCTCATTTCTTTATCTTTATAACGTAATACAACGTAATACTCTTACGTAAACACTTCAAACGTACAATTCAATATACTCTAACTTTTATTGATGAGCACTGTGTTGTTTGGGGTATAAATGAGAAATAATTAGTTATAATTTTACGAGTCGCTGACTATGGTTTCTATTTTAGTAGCTCATAATTGTGTTTGGTAGTTGTTGAGCTAGTAACAGAAACATTTTTGTCCTAATCATGGCTGATATCCCAAGTGGTCAATATCTCCCGATTCACTACCTTCATTGGAGCAATTAACTGACCAAAATAAGTTTTCATAATCAGTCCCCCACTCAACATTTTACACTATAGTAGAGAAAAGATCAGTCGAATGATTAGTATTCCATCATTCTTTCACAGAAAGTGGGTGGTCCTTCTTTGAGAGTCACGAAGTTTTAAAATTAATCAGTTATGTATTATTTTCTTAATCTTTGCATAGATGTATAGGTGTCATTACTTTTCTGTGATTGGAGGATGAGACAGAAATCTCGTGGAGTTCTTTTAAATGTGAATCAATTCTACCGATTATTATAGTAAGTTTCCTGTCGCGGTTGTACAAACAGTTTTAAACCTTTGACTACAAAGGGTTTCCTTGTTTTCACATATTGAACTTAAACATTTTGGAAGTGCCGATTAATTCAGATATATTTCGGCAAAGAATATAAGATCAATGAAAGACGTTTGAAAGAAAAAGGTTTAAAATGTCTTATATATAGTGCCGAAAAAAGCTAGGCTTAGGAAATAAATTCTGTAAAATCAGATGGGGGGGGCTCTCAAAATTTAATCATTGGGTAAAGAAACATCCGAATGATCATCTTCATTTGTTATCTCAATTCTAAGTTTTATTTCATATCCGCAAGGTATAATTTAATCATTACTTTGTTGAGTAATTAGTAATTTACTTTAGGTTTTGCTTGATATTACTTAAATAGATCTGGAACCTTACTTCATCAAAATGTCCATTGCTTAAAATTATGGTTTCTTAAAATTCTCTACTAGGGTTCTGAGGTAGTCTGAGGTAATAAAACTTATTTATTAGTGGAAATTCTACACACAACTATACCTAGATATGACTTAAAATTGGCACAGGCGCATAGAATCTGATATTTGGATCATTATGGGCTCAGCTAAACCGTTATGTGCAGGAAAAAATCGGTAATAATTCATTTTACATATACGCATGGAAGGGAGCAAGGTTATATTCACCATCTCCTTGGAACTTTGTTACTGACTGGTAACAATGGATGGTTCAGTAGCAAAAGGCTCAGTACACTAGTAATTGTCACGTATGAATGAGGTACAAAGCGGAAGGGATGAATGAGCTGAAGGGATAAATCTGAAAAAAGTTGGCATAGAACTTCATATAGCACTAATTTTTTTTTTTTGGACGCTGATTTTAGTCTTCAGAATAATTCTAAGCACTTATATTTTCTTCTAAATGGGGGGGGGGGGTCGTATATTTTTTATTGACATCCAACAGAATTGGTCCTCAAAACTCATTCACATTTGGTTTAAAGTAAGAGTAAGTATCCTAGTTTTGTCCTTTGTGAGTTTGTACCTCATACATCCTATGCTTGGCTTTTGGACCCCCCTAAATTCTTGTTGCCAGGAAATTTACAAGAAGCTGTTACTGAATCTTAACGAAACTTGATGGGAAGTAAAAGCTTGTGTACTAGTTGTGCTTTTTGGGGACTAGGAACAGTCTAAACTTCATAGGAAAGAGACAGAAAATTGCAGCTGGATTATTGTCTCGTGGACTTCATATTTGGACGATCCCTACTGAAAATAGTCAAAAGAGCAGGTTTCATGATCAGTCTTATGTGGGGTACATAGCAAGAAGGATTTTTGGATCTCTCCCAAACTTGGCGAGGCATAGTGCTTAGTTACTCAGTTTTTTCTCGTAAGAATTTGTCAACTCCGGATCAAAGTTATGTGGGGTAAGAATATCCCTAAATGTTTTAGGGATAAATTTTGGTCATTATGGTATTTACTGAAAAGATATCAACCAATCTTCGTCAAAAATAATAGTTGATGTCCCAGTTAAACCTTCTCAGAGTCTCAGTTCGATTGGATCTCATTGGGAAAGAGGAAAAAGGAAGAGGCTGTCAATATCTCTGTCGTAAACGTATCTACCAGAAGAAGACGTCATATCCAATCAAACTTGGTAGTATGTAAGAGTTAGGTTCAAGGTAGTGCCTCTGTGTGGTATGAACCATATGCAACTTGTTCGCCAGAGGATTATCACAATTTCTTTATAAGCCTTGACCAGCTGAATTCCTTCAACAAAGTCTACCCAACAGGTATGGCTCTGGTCTTGGGTTTTCATACTCGATGCCTCTATGAGGGATCAGCTCCATTCTTCCCACTCCTGTCCTTCAAAATGGTATATTGACTTTCAATCAAATAAAATAGCGATTAGTATCCAGGAATAGTGTGGTGCCTTCAGAGGGTTTGATCCGAATCCAACAGAAACTGTTGTATGTGTTGCTCTGCAGTTGTAACTGACGAGTCAAGGCTGCTGCAAGACTCCACGAGCTTTCGGCACCAGAGGCTTCGTTTTATTTATATTTTAATTAGCTGGTTACTATATTCATAACGCAGGAATATTTTGATTTCATCAAGCAATATTCTAGTTGAGTCTTTTTCTAGACCCAGGCTGTACACTTTATCTCGTTTTGCTGGTTCGATCAAATCGGCAATGGACTCATTTTCACCTGAGATGTTCCTTTGATTTCGTCTTCGTTTTTGTGCAAAGTAAGAGGCATGATGACCTAACCCCCCGCATGGCAATCTAATTCGTATTTCTTAAATACTAAATGTTTTCCATTTCTGCTTTATGCCATTTCCTACACCTACTATCATCAAAACGTAAATATGTTTGATTAATATATTTGAGAAAATTATATTAAGATGGTTTCCTAATTATATGTAATTTTTAAGGCATGGTTCTGATTAAATGTATTTTGCATGGAATTGTTCAATTTTATGTGCCTTAAAGATATTTTAAATGTTTTTTTCATGAACAATTATTATCTTATGATCTCGAAATGTCTCAAGTGTATGTACAAACGCAAATACATTAATAAAACGTATTTGAAATGCTTATAGGCTAAATAAAACGTATTTGATAGTGCTTATAGGCCAAATAGACCAAGTTAATCTAATAGTCGTCTGGCAGAAGGAATGTCTATTTTTTTTTATATTCGCTTATATGCTTCAGAACCAAGAATGTCCATAAGCACATTTTAGTATGGAATCAGTCAAATTGATAGTGCTTTTAGAATAATCATTATGAGCTAAGTCGAGGTGACTTGGGCCGTTCTATGGATGAAGAATGACAGCTTGTCAAAGATTGTCCTTTTTGGCCAACCGTCTAGGCCTAAACGGAAAAACAAGTTGTCCACGGCTGGGTTGGAATAAGTCATAAAGAAAGATTTAAGAGAAAAGGGAACTTCCTGAGAGGGTGTGGAGAGGGAGGCTTTGAATGGGATGTAGGAGAGCCATGTATAGCTGTGTTGGCCTCAGGCGGCTTGGTGTTGTAGTGAGTTGTTAGTAGTAGTAATAGTACTATGGGATAGAGGTCGTTCTTCAATAGGTTGCATATGCCGCTACAACCATAAAATCACATAAAAGTGTCAGTGGTTTTACGATAAGAACTATTAAAAAAATTGACTTAGTCCAATTGACAAATTTGACAGGAACGAATTTCATGCTTATCAGATATTTTCAAAAAACTGTTCGCTAACCTGTTTTTAAAGGGAGGATAAGTAGGGATATATAGATCAGCAGGATCAAACTGTGACCGAACATATATTGGCCTACTGATCCTCCCTTTGAAAACCGTTTAGAAAACTATTTTTTGGCAAATATCCGAGAAATCTCAAAATACCATATATGACGTTTAGGTCGGATATTTACATTATAAGAAAAGAATTCATGAGCCGTTGTTCAAGTTGTTTAAGTTGCCTACTGTCTACTCTATATTATATACTTCACAGTAGACTATAAGACTTATTGGTTATCATCGGCATGATCATTTTATGGTAAAAGCCAAAAGCTGGCAGTAAGAAACGAAACAAAAGTTAATTACAGTGGCGTCCCTTGTTAGGAAGAGGGACGAAAATGGGCACGTTTCCCCTTAGATTTTATTCTTCCCCCTACAAGGTTACCTTTTAAATTTTCATCAATTGTTGATAGACGTGTTTCAATGTTTTTGTAAAAGGAGACTAGGTATTTGTTTGTTTTTTTTTCAGCTATTATGCAACCTAGTTCAGCTTATTAGAACCCAATTCATGAATGCACTTAAAAATATTGAGTTTTTGCTATGGAAATTCGGTGCTGAATTTTTTCTGTTGAAGTATTCAGGTTGAAAATATAGTGAAGCCGTATTGGTTGAATGCTTATCTTAATTGTAGACGTAAAACCTGATTATTTGCTTCGTTGTATCATTTTCAGAATATTTTGCAGAAAATAAGCTCTTCGACCATTCAGATATTAACATTCCGGAATTATATCGATAATTTGTCTTTTTATGATTTGTCTTTTTTTTATTAATAATTTGTCTTTTTTGTCCGTAATTTCTATTTTTAGGTATCTTTTATCGTCTGACCAATCCACTTCTACTTCTGACAATTCCTCAAAGTCTTCCATAAATTTAGAAATGAAAACACATGATAGAGACAACAAGAAATTGCTACAACAGGTCTGTATCTACTTTGGACTTTCTGTATCTGTATCGTTGTTTTTTTTCTGTTTTAGTATCTGCACAGGAGAATTCCCCAAATGCTCCCCCCTAAAAATAGAAACTCGGAAAAATAGAAACAACAAAAATTGCTTCTACAGCCTTGGATTTTCTTTGTAATGTTTTTTCTTCCCCTGTTTTTCGTTTTTATTTTGATTCTTATTTTACACTTTTCAAGGATCTTATTACCTAAAGGTAAATCCAATGAGATTTTACTAAAACTAAGATTAAACAAATCCCATACTCTACAATTATCTGGCCACATTTAGTCTTGTTTTACTTGGTTTCAGAAAGTCTTATTTTTCTCAATTTTCAAGATATCCCTCTTTCGAACACACCTTGTAGATTCACGCCTCTTAATTAGTGGAATTGCTTGCTTCAATTGATAAATATATGTAAAAAAAAAAAAGTGTAATAACGTAGATTTGACGAATTGACACGATTAATAACGAACTAATCAAACAGTTCGTGGTAACGAACTGTAGTAAGGAGCGATCCGGCTTAATAGTAACCAAAACTCTAAAAAATTGAATTTTGATATCAATAGCTACATCAAAAGAATCGCATTTTAATGCTTATTTTAAATATATAAGTTTCATCAAGTTTAGTCTTAGCCATCAAAAGTTACGAGCCTGAGAAAATTAGCCTTATTTAGGAAAATAGGGGGAAACACCCTCTAAAAGCCGTAGGATCTTAACGAAAATGACACCATCAGATTCAGCGTATCAGAGAACCCTACTATAGAAGTTTCAAGCTCCTATCTACAAAAATGTGGAATTTTGCATTTTTTGCCAGAAGACAAATCACGGGTGCGTGTTTATTTGTTTTTTTTTTTTTTTTTTTTTTTTTTTTTTCCCAGGGGTCATCGTATCGACCAAGTGGTCCTAGAATGTCGCAAGAGGGCTCACTCTAACGGAAATGAAAAGTTCTAGTGCCCTTTTTAAGTGACCAAAAAAATTGGAGGGCATCTAGGCCCCCTCCCACGCTCATTTTTTCCCAAAGTCAACGGATCAAAATTTTGAGATAGCCATTTTGTTTAGCATAGTCGAAAATCATAATAACTATATTTTTGGGGATGACTTACTCCCCCACAGTCCCTGGGGGAGGGGTTGCAAGTTACAAACTTCAACCAGTGTTTACATATAATAATGGTTATTGGGAAGTGTACAGACGTTTTCAGGGGGGATTTTTTTGGTTTTGGGGGTAGGGTTGAGGGAGGGGGCTATGTGGGAGGATATTTCCTTGGAGAAATATGCCATGGGGGGAAAAATTCAATGAAAAGGGCGCAGGACGAATCTGGTCACGTTAGAAAAAAACGTCAAATTAAGAGTTTAATATACAATGCTGGGTGTTCGGAGCCTCTCTATTATGGAGTATAATTCGAAAATAACACAACTATACGAGCGATAAAACATATATACCACAACCATAACTCAACTAACGAAAGAACTGCTAAGAGATAACACAACTATAAAGCGAAAACAGGTGAAAACTAACGGGAAAATAAACGAACTAAGAGGTGGAAGGGGCCCAGAGAAAAAATATAATCCTTTTTCAATTTTGAGCCTAACTTCCGCAAAGGAGTAATAATGTCAGAAGCCCCGAAATACCGAATTATTTTCTTTTCAAACAGTTCGTGGTAAGGAACTGTAGTAAGGGGCGACCCGGCTCAATAGTAAACGGAACTCCAAAAAACGGAATTTTGATGCTAAAAGATACATCAAAAGAATTGAATTTTTACGCTGATTCTAAATATATAAGTTTACCCTACTATAGAAGTTTCAAGCTCCTATCTACAAATACCGAATTATTTTCTTTTCAAACAGTTCGTGGTAAGGAACTGTAGTAAGGGGCGACCCGGCTCAATAGTAAACGGAACTCCAAAAAACGGAATTTTGATGCTAAAAGATACATCAAAAGAATTGAATTTTTACGCTGATTCTAAATATATAACTTAACCCTACTATAGAAGTTTCAAGCTCCTATCTACAAGCCTGAGAAAATTTGCCCTATTTTGGAAAAAGGGGGAAACATCCCCTAAAAGTCATAGAATCTTAACGAAAATCACACTATCGCATTTGGTATATCAGAGGACTCTATAGCAAAAATTTCAAGCTCCTATCTAAAAAATGTGGAATTTTGTATTTTTTGCCAGAAGACAAATCACGGGTGCGTGTTTATTTGTTTGTTTGTTTTTTTTTGTTTTGTTTTCCCAGGGGTCACCTTATCGACCAAGTGGTCCTTGAATGTCGCGAGAGGGCTCATTCTAACGGAAATGAAAAGTTCTAGTGCCCTTTTTAAGTGACCAAAAAAATTGGAGGGCAAATAAGCCCCCTCCCATGCTCATTTTTTCCAAAAGTCAACAGATTAAAGTTTTAAGATAGCCATTTTGTTCAACATAGTCGAAAACCATAATAACTATGTCTTTTGGAAATGACTTACTCCTCCACGATCCCTGAGGGAGGGGCTGCAAGTTACAAACTTTGACCAGTGTTTACATATAGTAATGGTTATTGGGAAGTGTACAGACGTTTTCAGGGGAATTTTTTGGTTTGGGGGGTGGGGTTGATGGGAGAGGGCTGAACATGGGAGAGGGAGAAACATGAAAACGTTTTTTCAAATGAAAGTAAGGAATAGCATTGAAATTTAAAACGAACAGAGATTATTACGCATATGAGGGGTTCTAAAAATACTTTAGCGTAAAGAGCGAGTTATTTAGGAGGAGATAAATACCTCGCTCTTTATGCTAAAATATTTTTAGTGATTTCAACTATTTATTCTACGGCCTTTTTGATTCAGGGGTCATTCTTAAAGAATTGGGACAAAACTTACGATTTAGTGTAAAGAGCGAGGTATTAACGAGGGTACAAACCCCCTCGTACACATAATAAAAATATAAGAATATAAAAGTTTGTTACGTAAGTTAATTCTTAAGGTACGTATATTTTTTACTAATAAAAACGTTCGTTGAATATTAAAAGTTCTAGTAGCCTTTTTAAGTAACCGAAAAATTGGAGGGCAGCTAGGCCTCCTTCCCCACCCCTTATTTCTCAAAATCGTCTGATCAAAACTAAGAGAAAGCCATTTAGCCAAAAAAAAATTAATATACTAATTTCATTTCAATAATTTATGTGCGGAGAGCCAAAATCAAACATGCATTAATTCAAAAACGTTCAGAAATTAAATAAAAAAAAAACTAGTTTTTTGTACTGAAAGTAAGGAGCGACATTAAAACTTAAAACGAACAGAAATTACTCCGTATATGAAATGGGTTGTCCCCTCCGCAGTCCCTCGCTCTTTACGCTAAAGTTTTTAATTGTTTTAAAAAGTAGAATTGTGGCAAAGAGTCAAACTTTAGCGTAAAGAGCGAGGGACTGCGGAGGGGACAACCCATTTCATATACGGAGTAATTTCTGTTCGTTTTAAGTTTTAATGTCGCTCCTTACTTTCAGTACAAAAAACTAGTTTTTTTTTTTATTTAATAACGATTAGGAGCACATCGATCTATTTTTGCTATTTAAGCAACACACGGTTACAGGACTAAAATGGCTTTTGAACTTTGAAGCAGAAGAAAGGGTAGTCTCTAATAATTTTTTTTAAGCCTCGATGATATTGGCTACAAAAGCATACTTTGAAAAAAAGTTACGATTAATGGATCATCTCATTAGTGAATATTAGTATTAATTAAACAGGAAAAAGACGAGGTTACTATATATATATATATATATATATATATATATATATATATATATATATATATATATATATATATATATATATATATATATATATATATATATATTTCCAAGACTAAAATGGCTATTGGTTTGGAAGCAGAAGAAGGCCTGGTCACAAATAATTATCTTGTCCCATTTCTAGCATAATCTTCGAAAGGTGTAGAATTCTTAAGAACCTTATAACATCAATTAAGACGGATATTAAGATGGATAGTCATCACTTTGGCAAACAAAACAATATTTGCCAAAATATAGATTTTTTTTTAAGTTTTATATCAGTGATTCACAATTTCTTTGGATTGACCAGTTTTTAAAACTAAAATTTCGTAAACTGGAAAAAAACAAATGGTACAAAAGAACCAACATATGTATTTTTCATGATTAAAGTATTCAATTAATTCACTTGTTTCTCATTGATTTTTTTTTACCTAAAACATAAGTTTGACAGTTTAATTTTGACTAATTTTGTTCTACTATTTTATGAAAGACAATCATTTAATTCGTTTGATATTTCTTTCAACCGATTCTCTTTTTTACGTAAACCATAAGTTTAACTGTTTCTGAACATTCTATAACTTTATTTACTGTCAATCTTTATTATATTCAAATTACATATTTGTTTTATTTAGGATTAAATGGACTTTTAGCTGTAGCCTACTTAAAATTAACCCGGAGTTCAAAGTGCAAAAAAAAATCGTTTTTTATTAAAATTACGAAAAGTTATAAAATGATTGGTCAAATCGATATCGAAATTCTGCTGCAAAATGTCGAATATCCAATTCTGATTTCGAAGTAATTACTTAGTAGAATAATTACTTTTTATTCTTCATAGATTGTAGTGACATTATTTTATGAGAATTGATTTTACGATTTCAAATTTTTTGCTGGTTATTTCTTCTTCTTTCTCTTGTTTTTACACATCCTCTACATTTTTGTGCCCCCTAAATTATTAAAGGTACTTTTTTGTTGTATTCTTATCGAAAATCTGCTTTGTTTGGTATTTTCACTGAATAAATTTTAAACAATTGCCCCTCCCCTCTTTCGAAACATACATTTTGACACCCCCCCCCCCCCTAATGAAGAGAAATTCCAGAAATGAAGAATAATGTGACTGGCTTGTAAAAATACGTCACAAGATTAAAGCACACTTTTTAACATTGAAGTTAAAACCGAAAAAAAAACGATTTTTTTTTTTTTTTGACAAATTGTCTTACTTTAACATTCATAGAAGAAAATATATAGTATTATATGGTTGCTATGAACAAAATACAATTAAAAAAAACTATATGCCTCGTTAATAGCTCTAGGATACAGTACATGTAGAATAAAAAAACAAAAACAGATGACCCCCCCCCCAATGAAGAGAAATTCCAGAAATGAAGAATAATGTGATTGGTTTGAACTCAAATGACAATAAATCTGTGGAGAAGAGACTAGACCAAAAAAAAAAAAAAAAAAAAAAAAGAAAAAAAAAAAAAAAAAAAACATAATTTGCAGAGAGAAATTGTGATCAAAAATGCTTAAGAGACAATCTAATTACAGAAATACCCTCTACACATAGGTGATACATATCTTAAATGTACTGCAACCGAAGTCAACTATAGACATAATGCTGCTAACATATCACTGTTGCCCCAAGCCAATTAGCCGCCTGGGGCCCCTCCTGCTGCACGCGTTCCCTTTCTACACCGTCTGTTTTAAGATTTACTCTTCACCCCCTCCCCACAGAATGTTCCAACCTCAGTTAAATCCTTCCTGACGACCTGTTCTCATTACATTTTGTACGACCTGATTTTATTTTGGCCTAAGATGGATGCCAATGAATCCTAAAAGGACAGCCAGTAAAATAGCTTCGTCTGTAAAACTTGCTTAGTCACCCTAACCTTCGTTCACTATAACCCTATAAATTGGGATCGAACCACATTTCTCTTATAGCTTATCATTTGATATACGGTCATTCAAACGAGTATCCCCTTGGAAAACTTGTCAAACGAGTATCCCCTTTTGAGGTGCCCACGTTTCAAAAACCATACTTGACCGCTGTTACTAATGAGGCTTCTAATGTTCTAATATAGATTGGAAGACCTATCTTCCTATTCTTCCTTACGTTTTTGATTATGAAAAATGTCCTCCGCATTGGCAATTCTATTTTCTACGTCTTTACTTCATCCACCTTCTTTACTAATTATACTACCCAAATAGATGAGACATTCCACTTAATCTATTTTCTCATTGTCCTCATTTGTTACTAGTCTAAGCGACTTAATCTCCTTAAAAATGAATTTTCAAACCTGTTCTTGCACCTGACCTCTCTAAGCCTCAAAAAATTCATTTATTTTGCTGAGATTCTATTCTAGGATACTAAAATCGTCTGTATAATCTATCTAGGAGAATATTACCTTCCCATTTGGTTTAAAGTTTTCGCATAGCCTTTGCCGTGTTCCTTAAGACTAAGTACATTTTAAAATAATCCATATAAACAAGAATAGGACACAATCTTCCTTAACCTCTAATCCCCCACTAAAACCAACTACTTATTTCCCTTCCCATGTTAACTGCAGCTATATTGTACATAGATCTTATCATTTTAATGGGATTGCCTGGTATATAATAAAAGGATAAGACCTTCACGAAAGCTTTTCTATTTTAATGTGTAAAACTGGTGAGTGAAGGGGTCTGATAATTCAAACGTCTCTCAGTTTTGTATGTAAGAATGAAAATTTGATATATGCGTTGTTTCTCCTTCGTAAAACCACTCTGTCCTTCTGTTAAAACTTTATTATTAGCATCATAATGCTAAGCAATTTAGTTCCTACAGAAATCTAGCTAATGCCTCTGTAATTACTACACTCACTGTTATCGCCTTTCTTGTAAGGGGGTCTCATTAAAGTTTTCCTCAAAATACAAAGTACTTCCTCTTCTTTTAAGTCGTCTTGATTATCTTCAGTTATTTATGTTTAATTTTGCTGTCACCATATATTAAAAAGTCTTTTACCCCACTATCACCATCTTAGGGCTTATTATTACTTAATCCATTTAGTATAATCTTCTCTTTGCAATGAAATTTTTTGTTCACATCCAAATTACCAAATTGCAATCATCAGTTGCAATTTTATCATGGTTTTATACTTACGCAAAATGCCTTTTTCATCTCTCTTTAGACATAGCTGAAAATAATGATTTTTTGTATCGTTTGTAAAATTCGATAGTTCTGTTAATATTCTGTGAAACATTGACAACGTTTTGATCAACGAATAGCCTGTTTGATAAGAGAGTTTTTGTCGTGATCATTGAGTTTACAAGGTCTTGCGAGTTTGGGTGTTGGTTTCTGAGTGAAACAGGTTTTCAATCATCTTTTACTTCGCATGGAATGGAGAAGCACTATGTGCCACCGATGCCATCGGTAACTAATGTCTATTGTTATTTTCTAACAAATCGGTGTCATTTTTTTGGACATGAGTTGTAGCACATAAATATTGACAACGTTCCTTTGAATTTCTTCTCGTTTCCTTTCATTTTTTAAACTAACGGATTCTTTTCTCTTTTGAAAATAAACTTGCCAAGGGAAATTTCATAAGCACTGCGTCTCTCCCTCGAAAGCATAACGAATGAATGCTGTGGGTTTTTAGTTGCTGTGCTGTTGATTGAGGCATGCAGTGAATCCTCTTTAGCCAGAGGTTAGCTGCAATCAGATCTACTATTTAATGTGTCAATGGATGCAACTAGTATAGCCCTCTTGCTATTGTCGTCTGAACGTCTCTATTCAACGAATTGTTGTCTTCTTTGGTGGTTTTTTTTGCTGAATGGGGTATAAAGGGATTCTTCTTCAAAAGGAAGTTCCTAGAAATAAATTTTGCTTTCTATTGCATAAGTACATACAGCTAGTTTCGCCCTTCTTCATTCGGAGGCTGTAATCTAATTTAATAATACTGTAATCTAATTTAATAATAATTAATCTGGATTACGCTCCCCAACCGGTGCCACAAACCATACATCCAAACCAAATCTTCCAAGAGATTCTCTCTCTCTCTCTCTCTCTCTCTCTCTCTCTCTCTCTCTCTCTCTCTCTCTCTCTCTCTCTCTCTCTCTCTCTCTCTCTCTCTCTCTCTCTCTCTCTCTCTCTCTCTCGTTTTCCATCTCCCTCTCTCGCTCTCATCTATTGAAGAAACTTTATAAAAGCGTTCCTTTTACAGTGTTCCAAGTTAAGAGGAGACAGAGAAAAATTAAAAGTGACTATAAAGAGCTTAAATGAGAAAATTGCCAAACTGCAGGGTTCCCGGTGTCTTCTTTGCGATGATTCAATGGAGCATGAGTCTAATGCACACCTTCTAATGATTGCTGATCAGCCTTTGAATTTCAAAGAAATGGTGAGTCTCTTTACACATTTTCTGTTGATATTATTTCTGTTGCAGAGGTTTGACTTCATGAGCAGAGCCGGAATTCTACCTGTAGCCAGTAGCCGCATTCTAAACTACTAGAGGGGGGACGGTAACAAACAAAATAGCAAATCTTGTTTATGCCATTTTAGATAGTGCGGACTGACCCTGTATCTGAGCCAAATCTTTTATACTGTAGTCCGTCCGTGGTAAATCAAAAGGATTTTTTTTATTCTATTTTTTCAAACCGAGAAATTAATTCCTATCCCCCCCCCCCCAACTCGCTATTTTCCAGTCCCTTATCTAATATCTCGGAAGAATTTCGCTCTCGGAAGAATTGATTGCTTTGGGTTTATTTCTCAGTTTCCCGTTTATCAAAGTTTGGTGTCAAAACTGTCTTTGCTGTAATGTCGAAATTTTGAATACCATACTTGTACCAACAACCTTTCGTTATATCTTTGTTAGGGAGTGATAGGGAACTGTTAAACGGCCTCAAGAATATATGCTGTGAAACAGGAAGAAAAGGAATATCAAAATGTATGGTAAACAGGTCCTAAACTAGGGACATATTTTTAAAGAAGTCTTCTTATTTTGAGAACGTTTTCAGTGAAAGTTGTCAGGCACGGAGGAAATATTTGGAGAAGGGGGTAAATATACATGGTTATGTAAGTTTGTGTTTAATATGAGTTTGAAGAACCGCAAAGAAACGGGTGTTTGAAATATAGGAAATTAGTGAAAATACTAAGAATTTTGAGAGCTTGGGTATGGCTGGAAGGGAGCTTAAACCTGAAGAACCTGCATTCCCGTCCATCGTTTGTAGCTGAGCGGGAAAGCCCTACTTTCTCTAAACAAAACCATTGAACCGGCTTTCAGTTTTCTGAAAAGCTTTGAACTGTTTTTGATCTTCGGGGTGATTTGAATTCATTTTTTTTTTTCTTTTTTCTTATCTGAAATAGCATGTGTAGAAGAGAATATCCGAAACATAGTCCAACTAGGGGTCGAAAAAGTAATTTTACACCCATTATAGAAAAAAAACTAGAAAATGCAAGAAGCAAAGTGATTATTTGGAAGAGGAAAAATCTCAATGATAACGGTCGCTATTCACCAAGGATGGTAATTGATTTATAAATCTTACGTCAACAGTATTTTGGGCTCTACTGGGTTCACTGGAAGAACAACAATTGTTGTTCTTCCAGAGAAATACTTCTCCGAGAAATAAAATAAACCTTATCTCGACGACAATAAATTTCTCGACGTAATTACGACAATTAAATAGTTTAATCTAGTCTTACCGACACAGTCAAATGTGCATTGGTAGTTAATAGCAAATGATAGCTCCTGGAGACTAGGGTACTCTGATAAATTATGTTTGTAGGTTTTCTTTTTCTTTTCAAGTTTTGTTGGGAGCTTTAGAAACTCTAGGTTGGCATGCCTCTTCAAAAGAAAATAGACATGTATTTGAGTTACTCCCCCCGAGAGTCATAGTTATTGCCGTTTACTAAAACTCAAACGGAATGAAAAATATAGGTAGCTTTGTTCGCCTGCGAGTTCAGGGGACTTGTTGGTCACGTGACAATCCTATAACTTGGTCGCCCGCCTGAGACTTTGGCTCTCACGTTTTTATTCATTTTCACTAGATTTATAATGAAAAAATAAAACAATCATATATATATATACATATATATATATATATATATATATATATATATATATATATATATATATATATATATATATATATATATATATATAGTCTAAAATTTTGAGAGGTATGGCAAGACTTAAAAAAAAAGTGATTTCCAGAACCTGAAAAAAAAACTAATAAAAACAATGAAAATAAATAAGCATGAAAAGCTCAAAAAGACTGTAGACCATAATCTTGACCTGATTGACACTACTCAAAGGGCTGAGATACCCTTGAAGTGAAAATTCAGTAATGAGCTCGGAACGGCATCTCCAGACATCGTTTATATGGTGTTCTGGTTTAAGGGTATCCCCATCCATGTTGTCAATGTTGCTTTTTGTTGCTTTCAGGTTCTGACCTTTTTATCGCGTGCTCTGAAAGCTGAAAGTTCAGTGAAAGCACTTATTTATCAGAAGCGATACATGGAAAAAATTATTGAGGCACAAAGAGCTGAGGTTACTGTACGAAACATGTGTGAGTACTCGGATTCGACAAGGATACGGTTTAGGTGAGATTAACGTCTTTTAGAATTATTATAATGTTTAATATTTGTTATCACTATTAAAATTTAATATTTAATGTAATATATATTATCTGTGATGAATGTCAAAATGTAATTATGAAATACACATACAATAACAGGTATTGCATAATGCCATGACTATATCATATATGAAATTAGCAGCAATAAACATATCATACCCCCTTTCCCCCGTAAGGCTCTATGGCCGGTAATGCAGCGGGAAAGAACAAAAAAAGATATAAGAGTAAAAAAGGAGAACAATAAAAACACATACACGCGTACTCTAAGGCATATTGAAATCCTCCGAGGATTCAAATCCAACTAGCAAATTAGTCTACTTTCTCGTCAGCAACCTTGTTTTTCAACATTATATGATAAGTGTGTAATTCAAAATGACTATATGTAATGATCAGAAATTGCAAAAATCTAAAAAATGAAACAGATTGGAATTTGGCACATTTGAAATCACTTTGACCATATTGAAAGATACATAAACACAAATAATTTTTAGAGTTCGAAAAAAAAGCAAAAATGAGACAATCTTTGTTCAAATTTTTGCTGTTTCTTTTTCGGTTTTGGCTGCAATTTTTTTTTCGATATTATGAGAAAAGGGAACATTAAGCTCGAAATAAGATTTTTTTTTTCACTAAAATAAACAATTCACAACACTCGGTAAAAAACACAATTTTTTTATGTATATTCAGCTGCACAATACACGTATACTATACCATATAGTATTCTGTTGCTTAATATGCATTTTTTGGAATGAGATATGAAGGACGTGGATAAGGGAGGAAATAGAATAAATGATGGGCTATCAGTTTTCTCTTAGTATTTTTTTTTTACTACTTTATACCAAAATTTTTGCGGTATGAAAATTGCGGGCCAATTTGGATATCAATTCTGCTTTAAACTATGTTAAGTATCAATTTATTTTATTCTAATTAAGCATGTTATCTAGTATCTTTCTTTGAAATTAGAAGGGCTTAACAATTGCCTACTAATCTGTTGTTTCTTCTTTATCTTAATGATGATTTTAATTTTTCTACAAGTTTTATGCAAAGAGCTTAAAACTGCGATTTTTAAATGTATGTATAAATATTTATAAAATATTTATATGAATTTATTTTTAAAGGAGGATGAAATTCGTAATGTTTTCTACTTCGACTGATGAGGAATTAATTTAGAATTTAGCCTGTCTTTGACGACTGTGACAAATCTGTGACAAAAGGAATTTTTGGATACTTCTTAGGGTAAAAGCATCCCAAAATAGAACCTTTAAAAAAAAGTAAAAGATTTATTCATTTACTCTTTGCTAACTAAGAAACTAAAAAAGTATGCATGCAGAAATCGGCTTTTTGCATAGATTCAGATTTGAGTGTTTTCTTTTTTTTTGTTTTTTTTTTTGGGGGGGGGGCTTGGTGACGGGTCAATATTAATCGCTCATTCTATTAGGGCCTTAGAATAAATTCATAGAATACCCAATCATTACCTTCAAGATATTTTTTAGTTCTTTTTCTTTATTTTTTTATTTTTACAGAAATGAATTAAAAATGAACAGAGATTAAATAAATAAAAAACATGTGGAACTCTCGCAGCACCTAGAAAATATTAAATATATGAACTGGGAAATCGTCCCCCTTGTACCCAAATTATAGTAAAATACAGATATTAAAGTTATGCTACGTATTTATGTTTTATTATATTTTAAACGCGCATTTTATATTTTAAACAAACAATTTACGTCACATGTTTATTGCTTTTTTACCATCTTTCTTGTAGACGCTATTAACATCTGAAATTGATCTCATTTCCCCTTTTTTCTATAATGATTATGGTCTAAAGGTGAATTATTATAGAAAATATAAGAAGTTAAATTGCAGATTGTTTACCAGATTTAAGTTGGAGAATTTAAGATTTAAATTGGGAAATGACAGGTAAAGGCGCCAACAATATCTGAGCTTAAAAGTTGAGTCGAGGGGGGGGCTCAACTCAACTATGTCTTGAAACAGTATTCGATTACGGACTGATACTCCGTGGTTTAAGAGGGTGCATAAAATGAGAGTTAAAAGGAATAAAAAGATAAATAATATTTTAAACCCTTTCTACTGAAAATTATTTATACCCGTTTTTTTATTTTATATGGTACTAATATCTTTAAATGCTCATAACACCTTACTAACATCTGACAGGGAAGTATCTCTACTATCCTGTCTGCTTAATTTTTGGTAAGAAATACAAGAAGAGTTGATCTGCACATAGTTTAAGTTGTCATACGAGATATAATTTGGATAATATCTGGGAAAGGTAAAGCTGTCAGCAATATCTGAGCTGAAAACAAAAAGTGGCTCAAGACTGATTCAAATATATTTGGAGATAGCATTCAATTAAGATAGATATTTTGGTATAGATAGGTGTAGATATTCTCCTGATATTTGGAGAATATGTGGGAAAGGTAAAGTTATCAGCAATACCTGAGCTGAGAACAGAAAGTAGCTCAAGACTTTTTCAAATATGTTTGGAGACAGCATTCGATTAAGATAGGTTTTGTGATATGGATATTCTCCAGATATTTGGAGAATATCAAGGAAAGGTAAAGTTATCAGCAATACCTGAGCTGAGAACAAAAAGCAGCTCAAGACTGATTCAAATATATTTGGAGATAGCATTCAATTAAGATAGATATTGTGGTATAGATAGGTATAGGTATTCTCCTGATATTTGGAGAATATCTGGAAAAGGTAAAGTTATCAGCAATACCTGAGCTGAGAACAGAAAGTAGCTCAAGACTGATTCAAATATGTTTGGAGACGGCATTCGATTTAGATAGGTTTTGTGGTATAGATATTCTCCAGATATTTGGAGAATATCAGGGAAAGGTAAAGTTATCAGCAATGCCTGAGCTGAGAACAAAAAGCAGCTCAAGACTGATTCAAATATATTTGGAGATAGCATTCAATTAAGATAGGCATTGTGGTATAAATCGGTATAGGTATTCTCCTGATATTTGGAGAATATCTGGAAAAGGTAAAGTTATCAGCAATATCTGAGCTGAGAACAAAAAGTAGCTTAAGATTCAAATATGTTTGGAGATAGCATTCGATTAAGATAGGCATTGTGCGCTTGAAGAAAAAACACGTAAAATACTGTAAGGGACATAAAATTTAAATAATTTGTTTCAAATAATAAAATTATTTATGCCAGTTTTTAGTTTTGTTGCAGATTTTATTAATATTTACAGTTATTAGGAACACCTTCTTAATTTCTACATGTCTTAAAGTTACCTCATTATCATTAATAGATGCAAATAACATATTTTTTAATATGTTCCTATATTTATATTTTAACTATATTTAATATATATTTAATATGTTCCATATTTTTTCCTGAAAGGAAAGGACCTCCTCTATCCCGATTAATAGCCTCTAAAAGTGTAGAAAATGGCCTAAGAATGGAATCACAATTCGTTTAAGTTGTCATACTAGGTATAAATCACGAAATATCCGGGGAATGAATGGTAAAGTTGTCAGCAATATCTGAGCTAGAAAGGGGGATATCGAGGGTAAGTTAAATAATTCAATGAAAAATCCAAATGGATTTGACACGTATATGGAGCGCTTTGTCAGATTCAAACTTATTTACATCGCGATATAATAAAGAATAAGTTGAATGGAAAGGTTTTGTAAAAGGGATCCTATCTCAAATATGGATGAAAATAACACTTAATTAAGCTATGAAGCTGATAGGTTTGTGCGGCTTTTCAGAGAAAAAAGTGCGCAAAGTAGGAGTTAAAAGAAATAAAAACTGGGACATTTTAATATCGATAAATTAATTGAATAGATTATAAAAACATCTTAAAATGTCTAGATACCTGTTTTCTAGATGGAATAGATTATCTTACATTGAGATTCTACATTATCTAGAATTAACTAGATACCTAGTTCTAAAAGACGTAACTGATTTTTTTTTTTTTTTTTTTTTTTTTCACTGTATACTAGAGCATTATCAGCGTCGGTTGGAAAGCGTCCTTTTTATAAAGGGTAGAGGATGTGATGACCAAATTTTCACTTTTGGTTAATAATTGACAAGTCCCTGACTCCTCAGTTTTATCAAACACCTTTGTTCCTCAGTTTTGTAGATTATGAGCAAACGTTTGATTCTGTTTACAGAAGAGCTTTAGCAAAGATTTTTATCCTTGTATGGTGTACCAGACAAATACATTACAGTGATTTGCGCTATTCTATATACGAGAATTATTCTGCTGCAGTTAAGGGTGGAACTGAGGTTAGTAGCTGGTTTCGTATTAAATCAGTAGTTAAGCAGGGTTGTGTTCTTTCCTCCTTTATATGGATCATTTTGATGGACTTCGTCTTAAGGAATACAGGAAAAGTAATGGAAGAACACGGTATCAAATGGGGAGGAAAACTATCCTAGACTAAGATTATGCTGTTGATTGAAGTATCCTAGATGTTTAAATCATCGTAAAATAAAATGACTGCATCCTTAAGTCATCAAAATACAAAATGAATGAGTGTGAGCAAATAGAGGTTTTGCGAGTTCAGGGTGCTAGAATAGGTTTGAATATTAATCTTCAGAAGACTAAGTCGTTAAGGTTAGGAATAAGTGAAGATGAAAAGCTAACGTTGTGTAACGAAAAGATTGATCAGGTAGACAGCTTCACTTACCTTGGTAGTACTATTAATAAAGCCAGTGGGAGCAGTGAAAATTTTAAAAGTAGAATAGCCAGGGCTCAGGGTGTTTTTTCGCAGTTGAAAAAAGTTTGGAAGAATAGGAAGATAAGTCTGCAAGACAAAATTAGAATATTGGAAGGTACAGTGATGGCAGTTGTCAAATATGGCTCTGGAGAATGGGCAATCCGAAAAGCAGATGAAGATTTGCTAGATGTTTTACAGAAAAATTGACTGCGGATTGTTGTGGGTACTCGGCTGACTGACCATATTTCAAACAGTAGGCTTTACGAAAAGTTAGTTCAATACTCCTTTCTAAAGCTATAATGAGAGAAAGGCTGAGATGGCTAGGGCACGTTCTTTGGATGAAGGATGGCAGATTGCCGAAGATTTTCCTATTCAGTCAACCGTCTAAGGCTAAACCGAAAGCATGTCGTCCGCGGTCGGGGGTGTCAGAATGTCATAAAGGAAGAAAGGAAGATTTAAGGGAAACGGGAACTTCAAATAGGGAGGCTTTGCATATATTGGGCTAGAAGATGAGAGTCTGTAGCTGTGTTGGCCTCAGGTTGCTTGGCGCTGCATTTAGTTGTTAGTAGTAGTAGTAACAGTAGTTATTAGTGTCGATACTTCTTGTGAGAACATTGTATGGTTGGTAATTCCACATCTCCCAAACAAGTTTATCAATGAAAATTAAGAAAACTGCAATGGTTAAGAATTTTTAAAGTTATGGTTAATTATAGGGGCGTAGCTCCAGCATTTTATTTGTGGGGTGGGGCAAGAGGAGTCCATAGAGATTGTATTTTTGAAGTTTTGAGCAGTAGGCGTTACTTAAATATAAATAATATTGGAAAGTTCGTCCGGGTAGGTATGAGGTATCGTGGTGATTTTCTTAGATAATTAGTTTTAGTGTCTTTTCGGTTTGTGTTTTATTGCTGTATTTTTTCGCTTGTTTTGTGTATGTTACCGTGGCCCAATTTGGCTTTCGTGTGAATATATCTGTCTATCTATCGATATATCTATCTATCTGGATAGTCGAGGGGTATAGGCTATACAATGATTTTTTTTTCTCATAATTATTTTCTCCAAACGATGCCGTTGGTTAAATATACATCTAGTTTAGCTAGATTTGACTAGAGTATCTAGATGTCTTTAAACTTCTTAAGTAAACATCAGAAGAAATAAAATTCTTGAAATGAGGTTACATTGGAATTATCTGGAAAACACCTTAAAGTCTCTAGATGACTAGATGTCAGAACTAGAAGTCTATAATATTTGGCGAGGGTTTCTTTTGTATAAGTTTTGTGTCTTTTTCAATTTTTGTTTTCGGATGAACTATATCAATAAAAGGAAGAAAAACTAGGATATTCTAAAAGTCAAGCTAGAATTGTTTAATCAGCTAGTTTAACAGCCTAGTCATTGATTAATCAGCCAAGTCATCTGGAAAACACCTTAAAGTCTCTAGATGGCTAGATGTCAGAACTAGATAATTAGATGATTATAATTGTAACAATTATAGTTTAATAATTATAGATAAGTATTATAGATAATGAATATAGATAATTTAATTATAGATAATTAATATAGATTATAGATAATTATAATTATAATAATTATAGTTTAATAATTATAGATAAATATTATAGATAATTTCCAAAAATTTTATATATTAGTGTTTTTCCTAAACCTCTAAATGCTAGAAATAATTTGTATCATTTTGACTAGATTTGACCACATTTAGATACTTAGTTTTTAGATTTCTCGTCTTGATTTCGAGAGTAAAAATAACTCTGAAAATAAAACAGGAAAGTGAAAAAAATAAATAAAAATCTTGAAAAAAAGCTATCTTCAAATTACCTGGAAACATCTTGAAACGTGATGTCTAGAATATTTTAATATGGTTGCTTTTTATAAGAGTGCTGATTGATGGATAATTTCTTGTCTTTGAATGACGTTTATCAACCAAAATGAAGCAAAACTAAATAATTTAACGGTAAAAGATAAAAATTATGACTAGATTTGAATATTTCTGGGTAACTAGTGTGTAGTCATGGTTTTTTAGAGCAAAAATAGACATTGGAAAGCAAAAAAAAATTGAAATAATGGTATTTTGAAGTTAGCTGGGAACGTTTTGAAGTTAGATGCATAAAATATCTCTTGGTGTTGTACCCTCGGCAATTTAGTTGAATTTGAATTTTATTTGTAAAAAGAATTTTTAGTTTTAGTTTTTTTAGAGCAAAAATAAATATCATGAAATATTGGTATTTTAAAGTCAGCTGGAAACGTTTTGAAATAAGATGCCTTGAATATTTTAATATCTTTGTTTTTCGTAGGAGTGTTGCCTGGCTGGTAATTTCTTGTCTTCGAATGAAGTCCATTATCCGATTACGCACACTACGACTCGATAAACTCAAAAAAACGCTTTGTCTCAATGGAAACACAAATGGCGCTTCCTGATGCCGAAAATTAGGCTTTATTTATATAAGTTTTGGACTGTCAACCTCTGCCACGGATATATCAATACCTCGTATTTAAAGGTGTTTAGTGATGAAGTGAATTTTCTTTATTGTCTTTTTCCCCTCATTGATCGAATCTCTGTTCAGGATATTGATTTTGAAAATCAGTAATTGACAGAGAAGAGTAAGTCAGGTCATGGAGTTCAACCAATTATTTAAGAAAAAGGACCTGTGAAATATAATTTTGTAATGTGTGGATCTCTTGGATACATAAAAAGGATCTTGGAAACTTAATTCAACTTGTGGAGTTCAACCATAAGTATTTATAAAGAAGGACTTTTGACATACGATGTTATAATGTTTGGATCTCTGGGTGTTGTACCCTCGACATTTTAGTTGAAATTGAATTTTATTTAAAAAGACTTTTTTAGTTTTAGTTTTATTTAGTTTCATGAAGACAGTCATTGCCAAACTGAAGTAGCTGCTGCTGTTTAGTTGTTGTTTCTGTTAAACAAGTGTTCTCGTTTTTTTCCTTCCCTGATGTTAGCATCACGAAAAATAAAGGAGGGGGGGCGTTTATCTTCTTTTTTTACCCCACCCTCCTAAATTTTGAAGAAAAAAACTTTTTTGTGTATATTCATTGGAAAATGCCTTAGGAACAAAAGATAATTTGGAACAAAATAAAAATTTCAAAAGGGTACTACTTTCACAAAGTCTTATTCAGGTGAAGATTGGCCTGTAACTAAGTATATGTCAAACCAGAGAAGACTGGTATTATTATCTGAAGAAGAAAATTTTTGTACCTTCTAGCATTAATGCTGACTTTTTACTGATTTCTTAAGTATGCTTGGTAAAATTCCACTTTCTCATTAAAGTTTATTGATCTCATTTTTGGTATTTACAGTAGTATTTCAGCGTCAATTAGCAACTAGGCCTATTATTTCTATAAGACTGTTTAGTTTTAAGTATCATTTGTTGGTTGGCAAATATGGACCAGGGACACAGGCTTAATGCTGTCCATAAAAACAAACTGTTATTACAGACCGTTTATCCGATCGAGTTAATGGACTGTCAATGGATTCTCTTATTGGAAGAAGGATACGTATCCCCCTCCCCAAAAAAGTGTTGCAGACTCATATTTTCAAATGTTCTAGAAGAGGTGCAGCAGACTGTTTGAAAGAATCCTCGACAGTTTTAATACTCAATAACTGAGATTTTTTTGGATAATTGTACTTTGTTTTGAAAAGCAAATACACTAAATGAAGCATACACTAGATTTTCGAAGTATTTTTCTTGAAAAATCAAACATTGATTTAAAAGGTGGTGTTTGAGAGAGTAGCAACCCTCCTCGCATTAGAGTACCTTGGGTACCGATATTACAAACCAAAATAATTTAAATATAAGAAAATGAATTCAATTCGAATAAAAACTGAGAAGTTGGGGAAGCTTTCACCTCCCTCTGTCTTATTTGATCAGTTTTTCCAAACTTATCAGATTTGGTCAATTGTTTTGGACGGTTAATATATGTATATATGTCACTTGACTTTTTACTTGGTTAGTATCATTTTTAAAAATTTCCGTTTTTTTGGTTTAACTATGCTAACTTCATGATGCTGGTTAGTGCTATTTACGCTTGTGTATGGAGATGCAAATATTGTACCAAATGTACCCACATTTTCTTCTTTTTATAAAATTCTATGGTGCATCGCGGTACATCAAGAGTGCCAAATGTGATGCTAATTTTTTAACGACTTGACTTTTGAGCCTTTGCTTGAAGGAATCAACCGATGACCTTGATGGAATACCTCGTTCAGGGAGACAACTCTAAATAAATCTGCACTACAGGACAAGACTGTTCCGTAATATTTCAAACGTAAACCTGAGGCTCTTGTAGCTTTCTGAATGTCTTCAAATAGAAAATATATGCCCCCCCCAATAAAAAAATCAGTTTTGTGGTGCTAAATTACACCTAATCTCAGCAAGTATATGTCTGAAACTTACATTTTGGAAAAGATCACTGTCAAATTCATTCTATTATTAGTTTCTTGCCGTTGTTTGAAAGATAATAAGTATTGAATTTGACGAGGAAAGCAGAGCACACAAACAACAAAAAAATGACTTAGAAATTGCAAAAAAAAAGAAAATAAGAAGAGCTTGAAAAAAGATTGACAATCAAACTTCATTTTTAAGGAATGTTTTGACTTGATTTTAATACAAAATAAGCAATTTAACTGTATAAATTTAATTATTAATGAAAAGATCAGCTTTTGTTATTTCATTTGACCATCTTCAGAGAATATCTTTATCCAAACAAAATGCAGTTAGAAGAAAAATAGAAATTAAAAAAAAAATAAATAATTATATATAATTAGAAAAGAAACAAAAATGCAGTTAGAAAAATAGAAAAATAGAAATGCAATAGAAGAAAAAACAGTAACAGAGTAAAGAATATTTCTCAGACGTGTCATCATTGTCTCATTAAATTTGCCTTCAAATTCAAAGATAGAACCCTCTAATGGAAAAGTAAATGTTTGAAATATCATTTGAAACAAAAAAATAATGTGAAAATACAACGGTGTACTATTATATACAGACGTTTTTCTTAAACGAACTTTTTCATTTTTGATGCACCTCATTTTGGGATTGTGTTCCAAAACGTAGCTTGGAACACATAAAGATAATAAAGTTTGAAAGAAAGTAAAGCATTTATTTGACGATATTATCATTGTTTGAGGTGTCAGATTTTTTTGGCCAAAAAACGTTCTGTTGACGTTCTGTGTCATTGATTTTTTGGTCCTCTATAAAAGAGTTACTGCAGAAAAAATCATTGCCTTTTTTTTTCATCGAGAAACGGTATTATTTTTTATGTCATTGCAATAAAAGTGTTTTGTTGTTTTTTTGTTTTTTTTTGTTTGTTTTTTTTGTCATTGAACTGTATCCAGTCTAGCTATCAAACTGTATTATTCGAGTTAGAAGGAAAGAAACTAATATAATTAATGAGAATAGAAGGGTAGTTTGGTTGTCGTCTTAATATATTCTTTAAAAAATGGAGTTTTTCTTGGGACCTAGTATTTTCAACCTCTGTCTCTTATTTGTGGTGTTTGGGGGTCACGGTTCTTCATTTCTTTTGCCCTCTAGTTTTGTTTTACTATCCCTATATTGACGCATTAAACTCTAGACAACGACTCCAAGTGTTTCAAACACTTGTTAATTCTTATACTCTAAACTTTGAACCATTTTGACCTAGCAATTATTAATTATAGACATTTGAAATTGTGTCTGTTCCTTCACTTCTCTTCTCCCTTTCGTTTGCAGGGTCGTATGATCGTATTTCTGTTTATAATTCAAGCTGACTATTATCACCATAAATCTTAGCATGGTAGAACTGCCTCGGCATAATGCCAATTCCTAAGCGGATCAACTCCTGACAATTTTTTTGTACAACAATTTAACTCAAAGTGAACAATTTAGTCTAAAGTATTTTCCAAGTCTTTTTGAACTTGGAGGGTAGTCTTACAACGGTCCCTTTCAGCATTATAGTTGAGAATTTTAGAGCCAAACCTTTCTCGTATGTACTAAAAAAAAAATTGGTGTTTGACATAAAGCTGGAAAAGCCGTCAACTCGATGGATTGGGTTCTTAAAAATAATCAATTTGAGGAATTGAACACTAAACGTTCTTCAGTAGTACCAGTAACATAGCTAGGGATTTCCCGAATATAAAAACGAAATTTGGTGTTATTATGTTCCGCAAATAGATATATCTTTGACTTTTTTGATGTTCAATGTCTTTTTCTTATTTCTTTTTGAAAGATTTAAATTGAAATATTGCCAATTCTAAATTGGCTCAGAAATTTTCTATTTCTAAGCCAAACAGAAAACTCCATTTTTTTTTTAATATTTGTACCTGGGGATATTATAATTGTTGATATTGAGCAACTAGCAATTTTCAGTTTGTTAATATTCGCTCGGTGTGAAATTCACCAAATCGTAATTTTGGCTCTTAGTGTCAATGGCAAAAATCGAAAAAATCGAAGTATTTATCAATATTTATGCATTCTTCCGCCACCTAGTTTTGATCTCTGACTGCCATGATTTACGATCCTCTTAGCTTAGAGTGTGTTTCAGAATTCAACTATCATTAAATAACAATTTGTTATTATTGTTGTTTCCAGAAATAAGAGAAAATTACTAGCAATTCTTATTACAAGTACAACAGACTACAATGTTATTTCTTTTTGAAAGATTTAAATTGAAATATTACCAATTCTAAATTGGCTCAGAAATTTTCTATTTCTAAGCCAAACAGAAAACTCCATTTTTTTTTAATATTTGTACCTGGGGATATTATAATTGTTGATATTGAGCAACTAGCAATTTTCAGTTATTTAATATTCGCTCGGTGTGAAATTCACCAAAACGTAATTTTGGCTCTTAGTGTCAATGGCAAAAATCGAAAAAATCGAAGTATTTATCAATATTTATGCATTCTTCCGCTACCTAGTTTTGATCTCTGACTGCCATGATTTACGATCCTCTTAGCTTAGAGTGTGTTTCAGAATTCAACTATCATTAAATAACAATTTGTTATTATTGTTGTTTCCAGAAATAAGAGAAAATTACTAGCAATTCTTATTACAAGTACAACAGACTACAATGTTAACCTCTTTAATGCGTTATAACCACTTAACCACAGTATTATAAGATAACAACAAGTAATTAAGATAGTCTTTAATGATAATTGAGTTCATAGATTAAGGATTGTAACAATGACGATATTAAGAGTTTTTTTTTTTTATTGGTACTGTAAATATATGTTTTTGCATTACAAGATAATTTTATGTCATGGTTATTGAGTAATAAATAATTGCTGTTTTATGCTCTTTCTTCAAATATGTGGTAGTCAGGGCTTTGGAATTTTGTATGACTGGTGTTAACATTTTCTTTTGTATCTGAAAACACTGGAGAAAAAAGAATGGCGTTTTAAATTTTATTTTAAACTAACATATTAAATAGCGTTTATTTTTTATTAACATTTATTTTTAGCAAAATAAAAATTATCATTGTAGCTTCATTTTTTCTTCTGTGCCAAATGGACATTGGAAGCTAAAATTCTACTCGTTGCGGATTTCAGAATATACACCATTTGGATTGGCAAATCATTATTTGCTCAATTTGCATTTTAGCTTTTCATTTTGTTTTTCAAAAACAAGCATAAAGATTTTCAAGCTAAAAGCAAATCATTTTACGGCATTTCACCTAAGATTTTTTTTTAAGATTCAGCCTCGTTTTGATTTTTTTTTTTTTTTTTTTTACACTCACCTTAAGTTTGAGAGTTTGACCTAATAAGACTGAAGGTTTTACCCGAGGATTTATGCAAGTACTTGTAATTGACGTTTAAGGTCATCCAATTCACTACTTGATGGTCGATCTAACCATTTTTGTTATTGATTATCCATGTTTTATAAATGTAAAATATTTCTCTAAGCTGCATGAAAACGACACGTCTTTCCTGCCTTAACATTCGTCTCTCTCTCTCCGCTCCCTCTCTTTTTCCCTCTTTCTTTCTGTTTCCCTTTGTCCGTCTATCATAGTGTTGAAATACTAAAAGCTATAAAATTACGCATTTCTTTGCTGGGAAGTAATTTATTAATTTTCGGATGTCTTAAAAATTAATTACTTTTCGAAATTCTAAATTTTGAAGATTTGATTTTTTTCAGTTAGTGTCTACAATTTCACACCTAACCAGGCTAACGTACAAATTTTAACTGCTTTAATGGTAGTGGCGTAATTGGGTCTTGAGGTGGTAGTTGCCCCCTGCCCCATAGTAAATTACGCCTCTGTTTGATGGTTCCATAATTATTTTGTTGTTTGGTTATTTTTGCTTTGCCTTTTCAAATTTTTTTCCAATTGTTTCGTAGCTGTCTTATTTGGACGTAGCTGTGTCAATTGCCAGCTATCTGTTAACAAAGATAGATTCAGTTGCTATGCTCTATGAACGGCTTTTAGGTTGAACATATTATATATCCAGGATAAACAAGAAGGTGATAGTTGCATGTAGATTTTCACTTACTTGTAAATGTTAATTGCTTTCACTCTTAGATATAGAAGCAAGAACTGAGACCAGATTCAGCAGTAAGAAATTAGCCTTAACCAGGATCCCACTTGTTTATAGAATACCGTAATCATAACCTCTATTCTTAGTTCTGTCTGTGGTTGTTGGCCTATTCCTAAGATTTAAAAGTCATTGAAGTCAATTGCGATGGTACTTGTACTTGTTACAGGACAAAAGCCTTTCAGCTCTCCCAAGCGCTATGATCTGGCAGACGGTTGAGTGCCAAGTGACTCGGTCATGCCTGTATGGTGCACATATTTCAAGCCACTGCTTGTCCCATCTTCGGCCGTGTCGTTGGAAATCACCAATAGGCTCTAAATCCGCCTTGAGTGTGTTAAGCCAGGTCTTGACTTGTCTACCCCGCCTCTTCTTTCAGTGTGTGAGGGTTTGCATGGCGCCTTTTTAGTGAGGGTGTCATCTGACATCCGACAAACATGGCAAAACCAAGTTAGGCAGAGTTTTTTCATTAGAGCTTCAGTGTCATGCTTCTGGTGGCATCGTCTACGAATATCGACATTGCTAATTCTGTCTCGGAGGGAGACACCGAGGATTTGTCTCGGGCAGGACGGTCGAATACTTTGAGAACATGAACATCCGCTGCTTTCAGGGGCCATGTCTCGCATCCGTAAAGGAGTACGGAGCGGACGGTTGCTTCAAAGATCTGGATTTTTGTTTTAAGTTGGACACCTTTCTGTCTCCACAGGTTCTTCCTAAGTCGAGCAAACACTATCGATGCTGACGATATTCTGCTTTGGACTTCAGTACTGTAGCCGCCGGAAATGTCGATGAGGATCCCAGGTATTTTAACTGGTCAATGACCTCTAAACTGGAGTTGTCGATAGAGATGCCCCTTGTGAGAACATCCTGAGAATTTGTCAGAATTTTGGTTTTATCTTTACTGATCTTCAGCCCAACCAAATTTACAGTAGCAGCAACATTACACAGCATGGCTGGCGCATGATCTATATTGTTTTCTAGCAGTGCTGTCACTTACTTGAAGTACTTTTACTTGAAGTACTACTTAAGTAAAATTTTTCATTACTTGTACTTGTACTTAAGTAAAAACTCTAGGGTGTACTTATTACTTGATACTTAAGTAAGATTACGAAATACTTATTACTTAAGATACTGTAAATGTACTTCTTTTTCAAATACTTTACCTTTGACATGAAATTTTTGTGTGTGTGTGCTTTTGCAATGTACAAGAAAACATCACCTTTAGATTTAGAGTAAACTCAGATATAGCTCCATGCCCTATTTTTGGATGTGAAATAAGGTATTTTTTTTTTTTTTACGAAAAAAAATTATATGATTAACACTTGGTTTAATTTTGTTTAAAAGTTATATAATAAAAAATTGAAATTATTTAACAGTTCACTGGTCGACAGTGAGCTAAAATCCCTTGTTTTGTGCTAATACTGTAGTCCATTTGGACTTATATTTCTGATATTAGTGTTTAAGTTTTGTCATGTTCTTGACTGAACTAGATTTCTACCATTTCATCATCTTCAGGACCATATTATTGGTAAAACTACTGAAGCTAGGAATCTTTACCCATCTAAATGTTGTCTGCAATAAACAAGTCTAGGGAATTCTAGCTGAATCCAATGCAGTGGTATTTTGTCAGATTCATTCCAGCAAATTCAGGTATTCAGATGAATCTGACTTCAGATTTGTCACTCCATTCATAAGTTATAGGCCCTACTAAATTAAAGGAAAACTCAACTTTCTTAAAACTTGAAACCCTCTCCCCCTCGCTCTGTTTAAGATAGGGCTTGTGATACCAGAACTTGATATGAGCCCTGATCTTAGGCATCTTTGGTTTAGTTTTCATTCGGATCTGTTACTCCATTTGCAAGTTATACTAAATTAAACAGAAAACTTGAATTTTTCAGGAATTCAAACCCACTCCCCCTTGTTATATTTAGCTAGGGTCTTTATCTCAAAACTTGATATGTGTCATGGTCTTAGGCCTCTTTGGTTCAATTTTCATTCAGATCCATCACTCCATTCGTAAGTTACTCTGAATTAAATAAAAAACTGTTTTTAGCAGGTAAAGCCCTCTCCTCCCTGTTCTCTTTGAGCTAGGGTCTTCATATTTCAACTTAATGTGTCTCATGATCCTTGGCACCAAATCCGGCCATCCAAATTTTCATCCAAATCTAACCAGCGGTTCTCCCCCTATACTTGATTACACAGACGGACGGACAGACAGACAGATTTTGCAACGTCTTAGGTAGCCATGTTGGCTCATGCGATCCAAAAAAAGGAAAAGAATAGCATATCATCATCCAGGCGTCATCACCTATTTGGATAGTGGAAAATATCCATCAAGATAGGTTTTTGAGATCTGTCTATCTGTCCGCCCGTCTGTGCAATCGGGTATAGCGGGAGAACCGCCAGTCAGATTTGTATTAAAATTGAACTATTTGGATTAAAATTGAGCTTAATTAAGGCGAGGGGGCTTTAAGTGTTAAAAAATTTTCAGTTTTTCATTTAATTCAGTGTAAGATGCAAATGGAGACATGAATTTCGATGAAAACTGAATAAAGATGCCTAAGAGTATGATATGCATTGAGTTCTGGGATGGAGACCCAAGCTTAATTAGGGCGAGGGGAAGGGGGCTTCAAGTGCTAAAAAAGTTGAGTTTTTTGTTTGACTCAGTTTAACTTACGAATGAAGTAATGGATCTCAATGAAAGTCAAGCCAAAGATGCCAAAACCGTAAGACGCATAATGTTTGGAGATGAAAACTAGCTTAATTAGGGGGAGAGGACATTGAAATCAGTGTAAATTGCGAGTGGAGTGACGGATCTCTATGAAAATCGAACCATTGATGCCTAAGACCATGACAGGCATCTTGTTTTTATATGAAAACCCTAGCTCAAATAGAACAAGGAGGAGTGCGTTATAAGTGCTGAAAAAAGTCAAGCTTTTTGTTTAATTTAGTATGACTTGCGAATGGAGCAACAGATCCAAATGAAAGCTAGATCAAAGATGACTAGGATCAGGGCTCATATCGAGCTCTGATATCACAAACCCTATCTCAAATAGGGTGAGGGGGAGGGGTTTCAAGTTTTAAGAAAGTCGAGTTTTCTTTCAATTTAGTATGGCCTATAACTACTTCCACTCATGGCTTGCCCAAAGCCTGGAAATAACCCTTTCCCAAAATAAGCCATACTGAAGCCAATTTTCAACCAAATATTCCATCTCCAGAGAAAAATTACTTTGTATGGCACTTGGTATTTACCAAGTGACGTATAGTGATTGCAAATTCTGTCGGTCTGTCGGTCCCGGTTTTGCTAGTTTAGGCTTTTCCAGATAAGCTAGGACGATGAAACGTGGCAAGCATATCAGGGACCCAGACCAGATTAAATTAGAAATAGTTGTTTTCCCCGATTCGACCATCTGGGGGGAGTGGGGGACGGTTAATTTGGAAAAATTAGAAAAAATGAAGTATTTTTAACTTACGAACGGGTAATCGGATTTTAATTAAATTTAATATTTAGAAGAATATCATGTCTCAGTGTTCTTATTTTAAATTCCGACTGGATCAGGTGACATTGGGGGGATTTGGAGGGGAAAACCTAAAATCTTGGAAAATGCTTAGAGTGGAAGAATTGGGATGAAACTTAGTGGGAAAAATAAGCACAAGTCCTAGATACATGATTGACATAACCAGAATGGATTCAATCTCTTTTTGGGAGTTGGGGGAGGGCTAATTCTGAAAATTAGAAAAAATATGGTATTTTTAACTTACAAAGGAGTGATCGTATCTTGAATTTCATCAGATGAAATTTGATATTTAAAAGCACTTCGTAACTCAGATCTTATGTTTTAAATCCCGACCGGATCCAGTCTCATTGGCGGGATTTGGGGAGGGGGGACCTGAAATCTTGGAAAACGCTTAGAGTGGAGAGATCAGGATGAAACTTGGTGGGAAGAATAAGCCCAAGTCCTAGATACGTGATTGACATAACCGAAACGGATTCGCTCTCTTTGGGGGAGTTGGAGGGGGTGTTAATTCAGAAAAATTACAAAAATTGAGGTATTTTTAACTTAAGAGCGGCTGACCATTCGTGAGGTAATTTCGAATTAGATATTTAGAAGGAACTCATGTGTCAGAGCTCTTATTTTAGTCCAGTTCCTGGGACATTGGGGGAAAGTTGGAGGGGTAAACCGGAAATCTTGGAAAAATCTTAGAGCAGTGAGATCGGGATGAAACTTGGTGGGTAGAATAAGCAAATGTTGTAGATATCCAGATTGACGAAACCCAATGTCTAGTCCGGATTGACGAAACCGGACTGAATCCACTCTCTTTGGGGGAGGTAGGGCGGTCCAGTGCTTTGGCGAGTTCGGTGCTTCTGGACGTGCTAGGATGATGAAAATTGGTAGGTGTGTCAGGGACCTGTACAAATTGACTTGATAAAGTTGTTTTCCTCGATCCGAACATCTGGGGGGACCTGAAGGGAGAGGAAAAATTAGAAAAAATGAGGTATTTTTGACTTGCGAGTGGGTCATCGGATCTTAATGAATTTTGATATTTAAAAGAACCTTGTGTCTCAGCGCTCTTATTTTAAATCCCGACCGGCATTAAGCCTCTGATTAAAAAAAAATTAATCTATTGATTTTTATAATTTTGCTAGAGCTCATGCCCTGCCATACGAGCTCTTGGCTCTTCCGACATCGTCATAAGTGCAATATGAGCTCTTAGCTCTTGTTTTATTCTTTTTTTCTCGGGAGATTTCCGACTTAGTCTCATGGTTTTAGCCACTTCATGGTGTGAAAACTGCTGCTAGAAATAGATAGGTTGCAACTTCTGCAATATTCTACAGTTTGACCAGCCGTATGGAATGCGTCTGAATCAGCAGGCTCGCTGTAGGCCCGTGATTTTATAATATATGTTTGTAGGGAGTTTCACCGACCATCTGAATTGACTAGACAGCATGCGGCTTGCTTGAGTGAAATCCAGCCAAAGGATATACATGCCATACATTTTCATAGCGCGTCTAAAATTTAACTTGAAAACTTGATGTAGTTTCCTTGTAAAGGTGCCGAGGGCAAGACATATCATCAAAGTGTGAATCAAGACTTCATTTGCATACTCTTCTTTTCTGTCAGCACGCTGACAGCCAGCGACCTTCAGCTAGCTGCCAAAAGTGTGGATTTTTGCTGGTCCTTTTTATTGAGCTTTGATTTCTCTCATTAAAAAAGTCTGCAACTGACTCACTTGACTCCTTACTTTTAAATTTGAGTTTTTTTGTTGGTAAGGCTTTTACTTATTGAATCTGAGAATGAACTATTTTATTACCTTTTATCTGTTTTAAAGCCAATCCAAAGTTAATTTTTCTATTTTCAATATTTTTTCAACCATTCCAACATTTTTCAGAAAAACCCTGTAATTTTTTCAAATGTGCCAGATTTGACTGAACACTAATCGCCAGAAGTTCAACTCTATGCGCACTGTGTTAATCCTGTCATGTGATCTTGTTGTTCAAATCAGAAGTTTTTTGACCGCACTTAATTGTTTTGATAGTCTTTTCCTTTCAAGTCGTTGTGTTGAAAATTGGTTCAGATTATTTTCTAGACTTCGTTGGGTGTGTACCAGCCAAACAAGGGAAAACAATATTTTCAGTATTTTTTTTCCATCATTCCCACATGTTTCACAATAACCCTGTATTTGTTCAAACGTGCCAGATTTGAATGAACATTAATCGCCAGAAGTTCAACTCTATGTGCACTGTGTTCATCCTGTCATGTGATCCGTCTGATCCAATCAGGAGTTTTTCTTTTACTGCGCTTAATAGTTTTGATAGTCTTTTCCTTTCAAGCCGTTTTGTTGGAAATTGGTTAAGATTATTTTTTTGGACTTCGTCGGGTGTGTACCAGCCAAACAAGGGAAATGTTTAAGAATAACCTTGTATTTTTTCAAACGTGGCAGTTTTGATTGAGCACTATCGCCAGAAGTTCAACTCTATGTGCACTGTGTTAATCCTGTCATGTGATCTGGTTGTTCAAATCAGAAGTTTTTTGACTGCACTTAATTGTTTTGATAGTCTTTTCCTTTCAAGTCGTTGTGTTGAAAATTGGTTCAGATTATTTTCTAGACTTTGTTGGGTGTGTACCAGCCAAACAAGGGAAAACAATATTTTCAGTATTTTTTTTCCATCATTCCATGATGGAAAATGATGACATGTTTCACAATAACCCTGTATTTTTTCAAAAGTGCCAAATTTGACTGAACATTAATCGCCAGAAGTTCAACTCTATGTGCACTGTGTTCATCCTGTCATGTGATCTGTCTAATCCAATCAGGAGTTTTTTTGACTTCACTTAATTGTTTTGATAGTCTTTTCCTTTCAAGCCGTTGTGTTGAAAATTGGTTCAGATTATTTTTTAAGACTTCGTTGGGTGTGTACCAGCCAAACAAGGGAAAACAATATTTTCAATATTTTCAGTGCACGTAGAGTTCAACTCTACGTGCACTGTGTTAATCCTGTCATGTGATCCGTCTGATCCAATCTGGAGTTTTTTTTTTACTGCGCTTAATAGTTTTGATAGCCTTTTCCTTTCAAGCCGCTGTGTTGAAAATTGGTTAAGATTATTTTTTTGGACTTCGTTGGGTGTGTACCAGCCAAACAAGGGAAAACAATATTTTCGGTACTTTTTCCATCATTCCCACATGTTTAAGAATAACCCTGTATTTTTCCAAACGTGGCAGTTTTGATTGAGCACTATCGCCAGAAGTTCATCTCTATGTGCATTGTGTTAATCCTGTCATGTGATCTGTCTGATCCAATCAGGACTTTTTTGACTGCACTTAGTTGTTTTGATAGTTTTTTCCTTTCAAGCCGTTGTGTTGAAAATTGGTTCAGATTATTTTTTTGGACTTCATTGGGTGTGTACCAGCAGAACAAGGGAAACGGTTAAAAACGATAAAAAGGATATTCTGGTACTTGATTAAGGTTTCCAAGAGAGGAATGACAGGGGACGTTTTAAAGGCAAGGGAAAGGGCTAAGAAGCCTTCAGAATGGCTTTAACAAAAAGGTAGCATGGGCTTGATATTAGAAATATATATATATATATATATATATATATATATATATATATATATATATATATATATATATATATATATATATATATATATATATATATATATGTATGTAGATAAGTAAGTAAGTAAGACGAAACTAGACCCTTAAGGTCCAAACCGGTGGTGCTGATCTCCGTTTCATGGCCTTTCATCCAGGAAGTGCAATAGGGGGGGGGGCTGGGGGCCAACCATCCTGTGCTTTCACACACCCTTCCTGCTTACCTTCCCCAGATTTCTCCAGGTGCCCATTTAGAGCTGGGTCGACTTTGGTTGAGCTTACAGAGTCACGCCACTTACCCCCGTCCCAAACTAAAATAGGTCACAACCAGAATGAACCCGTGCCCCTTTGACACAGAATTCCAACACCAGCGCGCCAACGTATATATATATATATATATATATATATATATATATATATATATATATATATATATATATATATATATATATATATATACATATATATGTATATATAGAATATACATACATATAATAAATACTTCAAGTTGTACTTGAAGTACTACTTAAGTACAATTTTGACAATTTATAAATTTATAAAGTACTGAATTTATTAAGTACTTATTACTTGATATTTAAGTAAAAAAAAACAATGAGTACTTAATACTCGATACTTAAGTAAAAATTAGGAGTACTTGTTGCAGCACTGTTTTCTAGCAAGGTAATGTCATCTGCGTAGTCAAGGGTTTTGATGGAGAGGTCAGGACTTATTTCAGCGCCTCTGGCAGATTGCATGGCGCGCTTCATGATCCAATCAATAACAAGGTTGAAGAGGACCGGGGACAGGAGACAGCCCTGTCTCACCCCAAAATCGATGTCGAAAAGGGGGGACAGCTCTCCCTTAGCTTGTATACAGGCGCAAACGTGCTGGTAATATGCCTGAATAAGGCGTATCAACTTTTCAGGGACGACGTCCTCTTGCATGGCAGCTATTATGCCATCCCTAACTATCGCTTCGAAGGCCGCTATAAAATCTATGAAAACAACTGTAGTAATCTGATTATGTTTCATGCGGTGTTCGAGAATTTGCCGGAGTGTAAAGAGCTTATCAATGCAGTCCATTCCTGGCTGAAAGCCCGTCTGGTTTGAGTGTGTAGTTGTGATTCATTATTGAGCTGAATTGGTTGAGTAGAATCATGGTGAATATTTTGGCAGCGATGCTTATGAGCGATATTCCCCGGTAATTCTTGCATTCAGCTTTATCCCCTTTTTTGTTCAGGGGGGTGATAATTGAAACTTTCCAACCGTCTGGGAGAACCTCCTGTAATCAAATTTTCTTGATCAGTTTTTCTAGGTTCTGTGCAAGAAGCCTGGGTCTTGCCTTGTATATTTCTGTTGGTATGGCTTCGATTCCCGGCGCTTTATGATTCTTCAGCTTCTCTATTGCTGCCAGAATTTCCTCTTTGTCAGGGGGCTCTATTTTGGCTCCTGCGTATTGGTTAATGAGTGTTGATGAAGGAGGTGGGGGAGGTTGGGACACTTGAAGATTTGGAGCAGGTGATAAAGGGTCCACTTGGGGATATAGGAGTTTCTGGAAATGACAATTCCAACGGTCAACAACTTCGTCATGACACGTTAGGATGTTATCGTATTCGTCTTTTACAGAGGCCGAGTTCTTCGACCTCTTCCCAGTTGACTCTTTAAGCAGCTGGTAAGGTTTCTTATTATCAAAAAGGCTAGTTGCTTTTTGCATCTTCAACGCCATATTCTCCCAGTACTTCCTTCTGTCTTTTCTACCCGACTGGTGACATAGCTTGCGTAGCTGTTAGAATTCAGGTGAGTGGCGTGATGGTAACTGACTTTTCTTTGTTGCCAGTCGGATGGTCTCTTCAGACATCCACTGTCTTCGATTTCGCTTGACTCCTCCAAGAATTTTGAGAGCTACCTCCTGCAGTGCATTTCGGAACTTCTGCCAATATTCGTTAACCGACGACCCGCTCGAGTTTCCGTCCTCAGGAGGCTCATTGGAGTGTTCATGCTTGAGGGCGGTGAAACGATTTGAAAGCTGAAGACAGGATTGTTCTACTACTGCCGGGTCCTTAAGACGTGGAACGTCAAATTTTTTTGGGGATTCCATCCGTTTACTAGCCAATAGCCTGATCATCACAGACATTTTGACCAACGTGTGATCCGACCCGCACTCGGAACCTGTGTCAGGTCCTCTGCAGGACCTGAGGTTCTACAGTTCTGTATCGATCTTCTCCAACGTGACAACACGAGTAAATAGTCCAGCTGAGAAGATGTCCTCCCATCTCTGAATCTCCAGGTTATGACGTGTGAGAGCTTGTGTCTGAAAAGGATGTTTGCTATTACTAGGTTGTTCCCTTGGACGAATTGGGTCAATCTGGTTCCTCGTTCACGTCTTACGCCATATCCGTGAACTCCAAGGCTCCTATCGCCGTTTGCCTGTCTGCTGTCGCGTGTACGTTAAGGTCGCCACCAATAATGAGGAGGTCACGTTTGGGGGTCGTTTTTACAGCTTCGTTGAGTTCGGCGTAAATCGTATGTATTGCATGTTCAGAGCAGATCCTTGTGGGTGTGTAGACTACAAACACTGTAAAATTAAACAATTTGCTTCAAAATCTAGCTTTTACAAGGCGAAATGATACGGCTTCCTATTCTATTAGAGCTTTTTGTGCTTGGATGTTAAGGAGAAACCCAAATCCCAGCACTGCCACTACTTTCTTTGGGTCCTGAGTTATAAAACAAGAAACAGTTCTCTGAATCTAGTGTTGCTATCTCATGATTTTCTAGTGTGCCATTCATTTTTGTCTCTGATACGCAGGGAAAGTCGAGGCCTAGGCGATGTATTTCACCAGTTTTGAAAGCCTGGGTCGTCAAACATTTCATCGAATAGACGTTCTAGCAACGTATTGCAAGGGATTGTCTTCGTTTCAACAGGGCCCAGCTCGCCAATTTTTTAAAGGACACGCCGGTTAATCATCTAACGCATCGCTTGTCGGAAATTTCGTAGCCTGGGTTGATACTCATTGATCTGCTTTCTTCATATCGTTTCGTGGGGATATTATTGACCGACAGGTCCCCAGTCCGTCGGCGCCTCCACACCTTAGCCACTCTTTCGCTAGGCATGTAGATACGGAGTATTGCTACCGCTTCACCACTTTGAGGTAGTGTGGTCGACTTCCCAAGGACACACTAGAGACGGAGATACAGCTTCAACGGCCAAAACCACACCATAGCTGTGCTAAGAAAGAGCATCCGCTGTCATCTTGATTCCCATCTGGGTAACCTCAGGCAGAAGCGGAGTCAGTTGAGGCTGGTGTGGGAGTATATATATATATATATATATATATATATATATATATATATATATATATATATATATATATATATATATATATATATATATATATATATACACGGTGGTTATTGGTGGTCACGGACCACACTGGTTATTCGTTATTAAGTTATTTTTTTGCTTATTTTTGGAGACATCTGGTACAGTACTTACCTATTTGTGACGATTTGTGACGATAGTTTGATTCTAAAAATTTGTGACGATACTTTGCTTCTTGTAATTCAAGTGAAAAGCACGTGGTGAACTGAGACACATAATTTCTGCACTAATAGGCTAATCAGCGGTAGGATTTTTAGTTATAGAACAATTAATGTTGATATAGGCTGTCTACAGAAAATTTCTTGACATTTAAATCAGTGACAACAATCTGTGAAAAAATAGGGAAGGTGGGGGCAAAATTAACTTTAAGAAATCTAGGTGGAATTTTGTCCTTGTCTTCTTTTCATTTTATCAATTAAGATGTTAAAAATGGAATTTTTAATGAAAATATGAAGGTCATTTTCAAAATCTAGGGGGTAAAATCACCCCTGTCCATTGACGCCGCTGATACAGAAAATTCGCTTCCGAAGTTTTAGTTCCCCATTTATTACTCTTTGAAATGCCCTGTTTTGCAATATAACGCAATAAATGAGAAAAGAATTGAGGAAAAATCTAGCATAATGCTAGTTTGAAGTAAAATTGTTTCTGACACCAAACAACTTCTTGTCAGATGGTTATGGGCAAGGTTTTTTCATTTATTTCATTTTAAACATTAGAAATGACAGTTACCAGTGAAAGTAATACTCCTCCGTAATTATTGAGAAATTTTCATTTTGTGTATACTTCCAATCTAGCATATAATAACCATTCAAGATTAGTAGGAAAAAAAAACGATGATGATAGGAGTTAAAAAAAAACTGACTATTAACTCATCATATTGTTAGGGGAGTTGATCCTTAGGTCAATATGTAAAACGAAAGTGAAACTTGCTCGAACACTTGTCAGGGAAGACCCCATGCGAGACAGCCCTGTCTTATTCTCATTATCCCCACAGAACATCCTAACGTTAAAACTTGGTGAGGCATAGTCTGTGAAAATAAGTTTGATACTTATAAAATAAATATAAGAAAATATTCTTTTATATTATTAGAAAATAGAAAATATTATTTTCTTATAAGAAAATAAGTTTGAATACTTCTACTATAACTAACACCTCAGTGCAGTACTATGGCAAACTGCACAAGAGAGAACTGTATATGTTCCTCCTTTGGCCCAATCTATTCAAAGTTTCACTCTTTACCCCTCTCATGAAGTCCTAATATCCGTGAAGTCCCAATTTCCATGGGAGCCCTATTTGAAAGAGAGAATTTATTGGAAAAAATAATGCAGCAAAACAACCACCAATAAGCCATACAGCTTGTACGCATGGTGATATTGAGCTGAGAGGGTGCCAGGTTTGGCTGCCCCCTTGAAACACTCAGTTATATTTTATGTAATATATTCAACTTAAAAAAGTGTCTTATAAAGTTTGAAAAGACTCGAAACTGTTGAACTACAAAGATTTTTAGTGAGACTGGATTACCGCATCTTATAATGACACGAACAGACTTTAAATCGTTTATTATCGCCTTCACCTACCTCACCGTGGGTAAAGTGCTCTTCATTTGGCTTCAAATTGGGACCAAAAAGTCTAATATATAATAATCTGTTAACCTTCATCCGTAAAACTTGGCCTAGTCATTTTAACTTTCCTTTTATTATAGCCCCAGGAAGAGGATCGAACCAATTTTTTGCACCGTTCAAAGTTTGATATACGGTCAAAAGAATACCTAAAAATGTACTTAGACAAATCCTCGCAAAAAAACAGAAAAAAAAAGAATTAGCAAATGTTCCTAATCCTTTCAAAGTTCTCACGTTTGAGAACCACTTCGTGTTCAACATAAATTATTGCTACTAATTGTAATTGTTTATTGAATTAGCGCAATTATTGTGCTCTATTAAACCTCGTTTGGACAACGAAATTTATTTTACGCGAGTGATTTGAAAAATGAAGTAAATGGTCGATTAGTTAACGGTCCATCTTTCTCTCACTCTACGCCTGTATTTTTCGTGTTATATCAACATTTATAGTCTTAAATATATATTATAATGAAAAAAATCGTGGTAGCAAACACCCCCTTTCCCCCTCAGTCATCTGATCAAGATTTTGAGACAGCTATTTTGTTCAGTATAATTGAAAAGCCCAATAAATCTGCCTTTGAGGATATAAATACCCACACAGCCCCTAGGGAAAAGTTTTTAAGTTATGAATTTTGGTCATTATTATATTATTTGTTATTGGAAAGTATACAGAGACTTTTAGGGGGGGGGGGTAATTTTCTACTGGGTAGATTTTAGTGCAAGAGGAGGGAAATTTTCTGCATCAGGAGGGAAGTATTCAGAGGGTGAACTTTTCATGGGAGATTAAACACTGAGGAAATTTGCCAGAATTCCCATACGAAATGTGTTTTTATTTGTCTGATGTTTCTCCTTGCCGTCTAAATTTTATATGTGGAGATATAAAGGGCAATTTTCCGAGGAAAATTTTTATTGGGTTTGGACTGCCTAGAGGATCTTTCTGTGGTCGGGGGATTTTCTACTGGAGAAATTCTTCACTGGGGAATCTTTTGCATTAGCAACTTTCCACTTGGGGGTGAGATCCGATGTCGGCTGTGACCTGTAGGCGTGGCAGAAAAAAAAGGGTTTCTGTCATTTTTCTCAAATAAAAATTTTACGGATTAAGACAGAATTTTTTGAAGCTTTCAGTCAGTCTCACCATGTTGAGCTGATCATTTTTATGTACTTGAATGTTGAAATTCGTAACTTTTAACAACAAAAAACTTAACATGGGCTCTTATGGGGAAATGGGGTTTTTCTAAGCTAGAAAATCGGGGGGTTAAGATTTTCCGACGAAACTTTCAAGAAAAATTACTCGGAGAATTCCACGTCGAATGAGTCTTCGTACACCCAGATCCGATGTCGGCTGTGACCTGTAGGCGTGGCGAAAACAAAAGAACATGAACATTATGTGGCTATGCGTGGTTTCTGGGAAACGGGGAAGGAGTTATCGGATCGAGCTGAAATTCCTCGGATAAGCTCCTGGGCCCTAGGGAACCTTAACTTGTGAATTTCAGCCCGATCGGACAACGTTAAAGGGGGGTGGGGTTGGTGGGTCGAAACTTTCGGCCAGATTTTCACCATGAAGGAAAAGTCGGAGGGGGATGAAATTTGGCAGGTTTCTTAGTTGAGCTCGGGCTACGAAATGCATCCCTCCCCATCCCTCTGCAACCACTGGAACGAAGATTACTTAACATTGTCGTGGTTCGCCTCTTTATAGAGGCACGAGTGTGCCTCCTTGAACGCAGGTCCAAGTTCGTAACTTGCAGCCCCTCTCACTGGGACTGTGGGGGGAGTAAGTCGTCCCCAAAGACATAGTTATTAGGTTTTTCAATTATGGTGAATAGAATGGCTATATCAGAATTTTGATCTGGAGACTAGGGGAAAAATGAGCGGGGGAGGGGGCCTAGGTGCTCTCCAATTTTTTGTTCACTTAAAAAGGGCACTAGAACTTTAGTTTCCGTTAGAATGAGCCCTGTCGCTACATTCTAGGACCGATGAGTCGATACGATCATCCCTGGGAAGAAAAAAAAACAACAAAAAAAAACAAATAAACACGCATCCGTGATATATCTTCTGGCAAAAAATGCAAAATTCCACATTTTTGTAGATAGGAGCTTGAAAATTCTACAATAGGGTTCTTTGATAAGCTTAATCTGATGGTGTGATAATTCTATGACTTTTAGGGGGTGTTTCTTCCTATTTTCTAAAATGATGCAAATTTTCTCAGGCTCGTAACTTTTGATGGGTAAGACTAATCTTGATGAAACTTATATATTTAGAATCAGCCTAAATATGCTATTATTTTGAAGTAACTATTGGCATCAAAATTCCATTTTTTAGAGTTTCGGTTACTATTGAGCCGGGTCTCCCCTTACTACAGTTCATTACCACGAACTGTTTGATTGATATCAAAGGAAGTTCTAACTAGTCCTAGTTCATAGGTAAAACCTATGTCTTGGTATATCACCATCCCTTCCGAGCGTCTATTACATTTCATCCTGCTCTTAAAATGTCACTTTAAGAAATAAGTGTTTGTTTAACCCATAGCTTAGCATTATCAAAGGTCTAAGACAAAATTAAAATGAAAAGCAGATTTAACAAAAGAATAATGCAAAAATTCTGATATCAAACAGTTCGTGGTAACGAATAAGGAGCGACCCGGCTCAATAGTAATTGAAACTCTAAAAAATGTAATTTTGATAGTAATAGCTACATCAAAAGAATTGCATTTTAATGCTGATTTTAAATATATAAGTTTCATCAAGTTTAGTCTTACCCATCAAAAGTTACGAGCCTGAGAAAATTTGCGTTATTTTAGAAAATAGGGGGGGAAACATCCCCTAAAAGTCATTGAATCTTAACGAAAATCACTATATTATTATTTTTTAAATAATTAAAAAATCACACCATCAGATTCAGCGTATCAGAGAACCCTACTGTAGAAGTTTCAAGCTCCTATCTACAACAATGTGGAATTTTGTATTTTTTGCCAGAAGGCAGATCACGGATGCGTGTTTATTTGTTTTTGTTTTTTTCTTTTTCCCAGGGGTGATCGTATCGACCCAGTTATCCTAGAATGTTGTGAGAGGGCTCATTCTAACGGAAATGAAAAGTTCTAGTGCCCTTTTTAAGTGACCAAAAAAAATTGGAGGGCACCTAGGCCCCCTCCCACGCTAATTATTTTCCCAAAGTCAACGGATCAAAATTCTGAGATAGCCATTTTATTCAGCGTAGTCGAAAAACCTTATAACTATGTCTTTGGGGACGACTTTCTCCCCCACAGTCCCCGTGGGAGGGGCTACAAGTTACAAACTTTGACCAGTGCTTACATATAGTAATGGTTATTGGGAAGTATGCAGGCGTTTTCAGTAGGATTTTTTGGTTGGGGGGAGGGGTTGAGAATAGGGGGATATGCTGGGGGAACTTTCCATCGAGAAACTTGTCATGGTGGAAGAAAATTTCCATGAAGGGAGCTCAGGATTTACTAGCATTATATAAAAAAAAAAAAAACAATGAAAAAATAAATATGAAAAAGTTTTTTTCAGCTGGAAGTAAAGAGCTGCATTAAAACGAACAGAAATTATTACCCATATGAGGGGCTCACCTCTTCCTAATATCCCACTCTTTACGCTAAAGTATTTTTAGTAATTTCAACTATTTATTCTACGGCTTTTGTGATTCAGGGGTCATTCTTAATTAATTGGGACAAAATTTAAGCTTTAGTGTAAAGAGCGAGGTACTGACGAGGGGGCGAACCCCCTCATACATGTAATAAAAACATGAGAATACAAAACTTCTTTACGTAAGCTAATTTATAAGTTACGTATATCTTTTACTAAAAAAAAGATCCGTAAAAAATTAAAAGTTCTAGTTGCCTTTATATTAATTAACCAAAAAATCGGAGGGCAACTAGGCTTCATCCCACGCTCTTTTTTCTCAAAATCATTCGATCAAAATTATGAGAAAGCCATTTAGCAAAAAAAATTAATAAAGATGCAAATTTCGTTTTAATTATTCCTCTGCGGAGAGCCAAAATCAAAACATGCATTGATTGAAAAACGTTCAGAAATTAAATAAAAAAAAACAAGTTTTTTTAACTGAAAGTAAGGAGCAAAATTAAAACTTAAAACGAACAAAAATTACTTCGTATATGAAAGGGGCTGCTTCCTCACCAACGCCCCGCTCTTTACGCTAAAGTTTTTTACTGTTTTAAAAAGAAGAGTTGAGAGAAAGAGTCAAACTTTAGCGTAAAGAGCGGGGCGTTGGTGAGGAAGCAGCCCCTTTCATATACGAAGTAATTTCTGTTCGTTTTAAGTTTTAATTTTGCTCCTTACTTTCAGTTAAAAAAACTTGTTTTTTTGTATTTAATAATCTAATAAAAAGAATATTTTGTGTAAATTAATAACATGGAAAGTTTAAATTAGAGCTGGTCCATAGGTAAAATCTTACTCTAGGTATTTTTCCATCCCTTCCGAGCCTCTATTACATTTCACCCTGCCCTTAAAATGTGATTTTAAGAAATAAGCGTTTTTTTCAACCCTTAACCTAGCAATATCGAAGGTCTAAGACAAAATTAAAATGAAAAGCAGATTAAATGCAAGCATAATGCATAAATTCTGATATAATCTAACAAAAAGGAGATTCTGTGTAGATTGCTATCAAAGAAAGTTATAACTAGTCCTAGTTTATAGGTAAAACCTTACTCTAGGTATATCCCCATCCCCTCCGAGTGTTTATTACATGTCATCCTTCCCTTCAAGTGTGATTTGAGGAAAAATGTGTTTTTTAACCCTTAACCTAGCTTGATCAAAGGTCTAGGACAAAATTAAAATGACAAGCTGATTTAACGTAAGTATAATGCACAAATTCTGATATAATCTAACAAAGAGGAGATTTTGTGCAAATTAATAACATGGAAAGTTTAGCCCTCCACCTAGCCTTATCAAAGATCTAAGACAAAATTAAATTTCATTTTATTTTGTGTTAGATCTTCGATAATGCTAGGTTAAGGGTTTAAAACACTTATTTCTTAAAATCACATTTTAAGAAAAGGGTGACATGTATTAGACGTTCGAAGGGGTTGGGGATACACCTAAAATAGAGTTTTGCCTATGAACCGTATTAGACGCTCGGACACGGAAAGTTTTAAGTAGTCGTAGTTCATAGGTAAAACGCTGCTATATGTTATACTATATGTTATATGGTGACATATATTAGACGCTCGAAAGGGGGTGGGGATATACCTAAAATAGAGCTTGACCTATGAACCGTATTAGAAGCTCGGACACGGAAAGTTTTAAGTAGTCGTAGTTCATAGGTAAAACGTTACTATATAGATATTCCCACCTGATCCGAGCGTCTAATACAAGTCACCCTTCCCTCAAAATATACATTTAAGAAATAAGTGTTTTTTAACCCTTAACCTAGCATTCGAAGTTGTAAGACAAAATTAATACTAGAAGCAGATTTAACGCAAGTATAATGCACAAATGCGATTTAATGTAACAAAAAGGAGATATTGTGTGAATTGATAACATTGAAAGTTTTAATGAGTCCTGGCTGGGAGGTAAAGCCCCACTCTATGTGTGTCCCAATCTCCTCCGAGCGAGTAATACATGTCATCCTTCCCTTAAATTTTTCATTTTAAGGGATAGGTGGTTTTATTTGATCCCTTAACCTAGCATTATCGAAGGTCTAAGACAAAATTAATATGAGAAATGGATTTAACGTAAGTATAATGTAATAATTACATTAATAATTACATTATAATGTAATAATGATATAATCTAACAAAAAAAATATTTTGTGTAAATTGATAACTTTGAAAGTTTTAACTAGTCCTAGTTTATGGGTAAAACTATACTCTAGGCGTATCCCCACCCCTTCCGAGCTTCTAATACATGTCACCCTTCCCTTAAAATATTAAAACCAATACCCTAATATTAGCGAAGGTCTAAGACAAAATTAATGTTAAAACAGATTTAACGCAAGTATAATTCAAAATTTATGACATGATCTAACAAAAAGGGGATTTTGTGTTAATTCATAAAATGGAAAGTTTTAGTTAGTCCTAGTTCATAGATAAGCCTTACTCTAAGTATATCTCCACCCCTTCCGAGCTTCTAATGCATCTCATCGTATCCTTAAAATGTGAACTTAAGTAATAAGTGATTTTTAACCAAGTGTTATCGAAGGTCTAAGACGAAATTGATATGAAAAGTAGATTTAACGCAAGGATAATAAAATAATTCTGACATAATCTAACAAAAGGGGATTTTGTGTAAATAGGTGAAACCCTATTCTAGGTAAATTCCCACTCCTTCCGAGTGTCTAATACATGTCACCCTGCCCTTTAAATGTGATTTTAAAAAATAAGTTTTTTTATCCTTAACCTAACATTACCAAAGTTCTGAGACAAAATTAATATTAAATGCACATTTAACGCAAGTATAACACACAAATTTTGATATAATCTAATAAAAAGGAGATTATGTGTAAACTGATAAAATAGAAAGTTTTAATCAGTCTTAGTTCATAGATAAGCCCTACTCTAAGTTTATCCCCACCCCCTCCGAGGTTCTTATGTATGTCACCCTTTCCTTAAAATGTGATTTTAAGAAATGAGTTGTTTTTTTCCAACCCTTAGCCTAGCATTATCGAAGGTCTAAGAAAAAATTAGTATGAGAAGCAGATTTAACGCAAGTATAATACATCCAAATTCTGATATAATCTAACTTTAATGATATTTTTTAAAATTGCTAACATGGAAAGTCTTAATTAGTCGTAACTCATCCCCACTCTTTCCGAGCGTATAACGCAAGTGACCCTGCCATTAAAATACGGTGTTTAAGAATTAGGTATTTTTAACCCTTAACGATAATCTTTATCGATAATCTGAGGCAAAATTAAACTGAAAAACATATTTATTGCAAGTATAAGGTAAACCTTTAAAACAATTCTAATAATAAGGAGGTTAGGTGTAAATTAATAGCATAAAATTTTTAGAATAACCCTGGTTTATAAGTAAAACTGTACTTTAGGTCTATCCCCCTCCCTCTCCAAGGGTCTAATATTTATTACCTTGGCACTAAAATTTGCTTTTTAAGATATGAGTGTTTATTAATAACTCTTAACTTACCTTTAAGAAAGGTCTAAGGCAAACTTAATAAGAAAAATAGATTTATTATGGAAATTAAATAAAAAAAACTAATTTTTTTAGCCGAAAGTAAGGAGCGACATTAAAACTTAAAACGAACAGAAACTACTCCGTATATGAAATAGGTTGTCCCCTCCGCAATCACTCGCTCTTTAAGCTAAAGCTTTTAATTGTTTTAAAAAGTAGAATTGTGGCAAAGAGTCAAGCTTTAGCGTAAAGAGCGAGGGATTGCGGAGGGGACAACCCATTTCATATACGGAGTAATTTCTGTTCGTTTTACGTTTTAATGTCGCTCCTTACTTTCAGCTAAAAAAATTAGTTTTTTTTTATTTAATTTCTGAACGTTTTTGAATTAATGCATGTTTGGTTTTGGCTCTCCGCACATAAATTATTAAAATGAAATTTGTATATGAATTCTTTTTTTGGCTAAATGGCTTTCTCTTAGTTTTGATCAGACGATTTTGAGAAATAAGGGGTGGAGAAGGAGGTCTAGTTGCCCTCCAATTTTTCGGTTACTTAAAAAGGCAACTAGAACTTTTAATTTTTGACGAATGTTTTTATTAGTAAAAAATATACGTAACTTAAGAATTAACTTACGTAACAAACTTTCATAATCTTATATTTTTGTTATGTATACGAGGGGGTTTTTATCCTCGTTAATACCTCGCTCTTTACACTAAATCGTAAGTTTTGTCCCAATTCTTTAAGAATGACCCCTGAATCAGAAAGGCCGTAGAATAAATAGTTGAAATTACTAAAAATACTTTAGCATAAAGAGCGAGGTATTTATCTCCTCCTAAATACCTCGCTCTTTATGCTAAAGGATTTTTAGAACTCCTCATATGCGTAATAATCTCTGTTCGTTTTAAGTTTCAATGCTACTCCTTCCTTTCATTTGAAAAACGTTTTCATGTTTATTTTTCATTGTTTTCTTATAGTAAGGCTAGAAAATCCTGCGCCCTTTTCATTGAATTTTTCTTCCCCCATGACAGATTCCTCCAACAAAGCCCTCTCCCCTCAGCCCCACCCCCAAACAAAATAAAATCCCCCCTGAAAACGTCTGTACACTTCCCAATAACCATTACTATATGTAAACACTGGTCAAAGTTTGTAACTTGCAGCCCCTCCCCTAGGGATTGTGGGGGAGTAAGTCATCCCCAAAGACATAGTTATTATGGTTTTCGACTATGCTGAACACAATGGCTATCTCAAAATTTCGATCCGTTGACTTTGGGAGAAAATGAGCGTGGGAGGGGGCCTAGATGCCCTCCAATTTTTTTGGTCACTTAAAAAGGGCAATAGAACTTTTCATTTCCGTTAGAATGAGCCCTCTTGCGACATTCTAGGACCAATTGGTCGATACGATGACCCCTGGAAAAAAACAAAAACAAATAAACACGCACCCGTGATTTGTCTTCTGGCAAAAAATACAAAATTCCACATTTTTGTTGATAGGAGTTTGAAACTTCTACAGTAGGGTTACTTTAGATGGGTAACTAACTTTTGATGGGACTAAACTTGATGAAACTTATGTATTTAAAATCAGCATTAAAATGCGATTCTTTTGATGTAGCTATTGATATCAAAATTCAATTTTTCAGAGTTTTGGTTACTATTGAGTCGGGTCGCTCCTTACTACAGTTCGTTACCACGAACTGTTTGAAAAATTAAATACTGTGTACATTCTTATATTTGAAATCTTCCATATTCCTTGGCTAGTTAACTGAAAACTTATTTGACAACAAAAATTCCACTTTCAAAGCCATATGTTGCATAAATATTTTGTTCTGAAGCATATTTTGGAATAGGCTAAACCCACGGTTCTGAGGTGTTAAGCTTTAAAAATCTGTGATGTCATACACCGTAAGCTTGAGGAATATCCACGTGCATAAAACAAGGGTTAAATATCTTTGAGATTAATGATGTTAAAAAGGTCAAAAATCGGTTTTGCAGTTCGAGTCTTCTATTTTACTCTCAAATTAATGAACTATCAGGTCAGAAATGTTTGGCTTGGCTTGGCAGATGGGTATAAAAACTGGAAAACTTGTGCATGTAGTCTTAAAATGAAGCGTCAGATGTAACTTGCAACGAGTATCCCCCCAAAGAGCTTGTATGAAAGGTACATCATCTGGGGGGAGCTAGGAACCCTGACAAGCTGATGTGTATACAGCTCAGGCTCCTTACTTATGGCAGCAAAAAATATTTATGTCGAAATAGTAGAGACTCTATAATAAATTCTAGAACACACATAGGGGGTATACAACTGGAGCTTCTAGTCTCAAAAGACGTTATTACGCTCACCTGGGTCCTAGGTAATAATATAACATACATGTAATGGTATGGTACACTTGTAAGTTACGTAATAGGGTTTGTTTTCTTCAGGATTTCTTTGGCTGTTACATAATAGGGGTTTATTTACTTATGTAAATGGATGCAGATGGTTGCTAACTAATAGGGTTTGTTTGCATCAGGATTTCTTAGGTTGTTATGTAATGGAGTTGGTTTACTTTTGGATGTTACGTAATTGGGCTTGTTTACATATTCAAATGCTTCCCTGGAGATGTAGATACTTGTTACCTAATAGGGGTATGTTTACTTATGCAAATAGATGCAGTTGGCTGTTACGTACTAGGTCATGTTAGAGCCCATTAGTCAAGCGAGGAAACCTACGTAATAGGGAATGTTTACTTATGTTGAGCGTGACTTAATCTTGCGGAACTTAGTAGATTTATTGGGAATGGCGTAATCTCGCATGACTTGTTTCTTCAGCGGGCCCGTGGGGAATCTCCGCTTTTAACTTTGCACAGCACATACAGCAGTGTTACGTGATTATGGTGCGATTGTGGAATGCTACGCAATGAAGGTGGATACGTGTGATGTTACGTAATCACGGCGCAAACATGGGATGTTAAGTAATACTTTAAGAGAATTTTTTCTTTTAAGGCTTTTTTCGAGATTTCATTTTCTTTCAAGACGTTTTTTTATCAGGGAGCCATTATATTCCAAGGATATATGTCAGTTTTGGGATACGAAAGATATCTCGCCTCAAAGAAACGTTGTGTTAGACAGCTGAACTAAGAAAGCCTTCTTAAAATTTTGATTTGAGGAATAGTTTCTAGTGAAAACATTATGAAAATGTATGGATTGCGGGTTTCCTAGCAATTGTCTCCGAACCAGTTTAACTACCAAGAAAGCTATTGATTTTCACTCTATTAGATGCATCTGCTGGCTACATTCTATTAATGTTCTAATGTGACCTAGACAGGAAAAGTAAGGTATTAAATTGGTGTGATGTTACATAGCATTAATTGTGTAAATGATTACGCGTTGAACATTCATCCTGGAAAAAGATCTAAAAGACTAAGACTCTTTTTTAGCACATACAAATTTTATTAATAAAAAAACATTATAAATTCATGAAATTACAGAAATAGCACTTAAATCTCAGCAAACAGGAAATCAAAATGTCATATAGCTGTTTTACCACAAAATATGAACAACAGCGTGGATTAAAGAAAAGCGAGAACTCTAGGTTACGATTTTAGGGGGGAGGGTTATTATTAGAGGTAACTTTAAGCCATATTAAGATATAGCTCTGAAAATTTTCGATGAAAATGCCTCGTTTCTTAGAGCCAAGAAAATGTATTTCTGATTGCTAAGCATCATAACAATAGAAAATCATAAGATCACAGAAAAAAGCCGTTGAAACTCAACATACAGAAAAAAACGTAAAAATCTTAAAAAGTATAAAATATAAGCAAAAAAAGCACGAATTAAGGAATGGCAGGAACCCTGGCAAACAATTCCGGGGAGAGGGAGGGATTTGTCACTTGAAATAAATTTAAACTTTACTGGTTACTAACTAAATTCAAAGTTACTGGTAATAATATGAAAAATGTCAACTTCATAAATTTTTTTTCGCTAGTAAATGCAACTCCTAAACGAAGAAAACAGAAATATGTTTTTGCTTTTGGTTATTTCTGAAAGGTGTTAGTGAATATGCTACGTTTCTTTGAGCCAATACTATGCATATTCACACCGTCCTGACAACATATGGCTGCCCCCCTATCAGCCAATTCCAGAGGGAGGGGAAGGGTTGTAATTGGAGGTAAATTTAAGCCTTATTAAGAGAAATGTATGAAAGTTCCTAATGAAAATGCATTGTTTCTATTGCTTTATTAAGCACACCTGCCTCTTACATTGTAGTAATGTAAATCTTGGTATCAGCAAAATCACATTTCTAATGAGCCATAAGTTACACGTGCTATGCAGCAGAAGCCTCATTACTTAGTAATAATAAGAAAAATGTCAATTTCACAATACATTATCTCGCTATTAAGTGAAATATGGAAAGGAGAAAAAAAGGACACTTTTTTACAATTGGTAAATCCAGAGAAGTTTTAATGAATAGCCACATTTTATGGAGCCAAGAAAATGCACATTCACGCAACCATGACAATATATAGGGGACCCACCCTAGCAACCAATTCCAGGGAAGGATGGAGGGGGTTGCTATTAGAGTTAAATCTTAGCCATATTAAGAGATATTTCTGAGAGGTCTTAATGAAAATACTTGGTTTAGTTAAACCTTGGTTTTAGCAAAATCACATTTCAAATGAACCATAAGTATTCTACTACGTTTTATGCGGCAGAAGCCTCATTACATAAAATAGTAATAACAAGAAAAAAAATCAGTTTCACAATTCGTATTCTTTCTAGTAAGTGAAACATGTAAACGACAAAAAAAGAGACATTTTTTAGTATTCGGTTATATCCGAGAGGTTTTAATGTAAATGCCACGTTTGTTTGAGCCAAGACTATTTATATTCACAGCACCGTGACAGTATGTGGCTTGCACGATACACCCTCGTTATACATATTTTCCAGATATTTTCATGATAAAAACCATGTTTTACATCCTTTGGTTTGTGCTCGGTGTGCGCACGCTTAGTAAGCCCCACCGAACTTAACTCAAATCAGTTAACAAAATGTAATCTAAGTACAAAAATCACTTATGTTGCCGTCTATAACATTATATTTTTATGAGATTTTCATATGATTTTGTTAAAAGGCTGATGATTTGAAACAACACAACGTAAAGTCTTGATAACGCAATAGAAGATTCTCTTTATATCAGACGAGATTTTGATAATTTAGTGAAGATGTTTAATGAAATTAGACAAGATATTGATAATATCATACAAGAAGTTGGTAATATTTGATAATATTTTGAAGTACCAGACACGATGTTGGTAAAACAATTCTAATTTGTGTTAATAACTTGAAAGATTTGTGTAATGATAGAGGATTCAAATAAAATCTCACATGATTTTAATAATGCAAGACAAAATTCTATAATATTCAACGGGATCTGGTAATATGATGCTAGACTTTGATAATTTCATGTAATTTTTTGATAATACTTGACAAGATTTCGATAATCTAGATCAGTGGTTCTCAACCGGGGTCCACATGGACCCTAGGGGTCCATGTAATAATTCCGGGGGTCCACAGGCATAACACAGCAAATTGTGGGCCCACAATGATATTTTGGGGGTGCATGAAGAAAACAAACTCAGAACGCTCTTTATGTTTAAGAATTGAGTTCCTACTGTAATTTACATTATTTTGAATCGGTTTAGTGACCTTCTCGGAATGGATATACCGATTTGGGTTTCAATTCCTTTCAAAGTTAATGTTGCCGAAATAGAATTATCTTTGCAAGAGCCCCTCATCGAATTACAAAGTGATGAAATAATGCGTGCAAAATTCAAAGATGGAAAGTACAATATATGGAAAACAAATGATGTTGCTACAATGTACCCTTTGCTCTGGGATAAAGCGCAGTTCTACGTTATTGCTTTTCCTACATCTTATCTTGTTGAAGCGGGATTTAGTCGTTTTTCTCAAATTTTATCAAAAGCTCGCAATAGACTTGACATTGTGAAAAGGTGTGATCTTCGACTACCATTAACATCGATAGAACCAAATATAAAGAAACTTGTCGAGAAGCATCAACCACAGGGATCTCATTGAATAAACATGCTTTTTTTTAATCACACACTTAATTTCAACTGCTTTTTTATCCAGTTTACACAAATAATATTGGAGTGAATTAAACTTCCTGAGGAGCTCCACTCTCCTTGAGCTTTAGTTGTTTGCCAATCGAATAAACTTGTAGAAACTTGTAATATTGCAGTTATTATCACAATAATAGTAATATTAATAATAACAATTATTATTATATTAGAATATTTTATTTGTATTAAATTAGTTTTCATTTAAAAATAAAGCTTAATCGTATGCTATTTGTTTGATAATTAAAACCTTAAAATTCATATTAGTGGAGAATAAAAAATTGTTCATATGTCCAATAGCTATGAAGGGGTCCACCAAGATAAAAAGAGGGGAAAAGGGGTCCAGGGGGGAAAAGGTTGAGAACCACTGATCTAGATTATAGCAGACATGATTTTGATAGCAATATGTTAAACTTTTTTGATAGGTAACATGATTTTGATAGCACTATGTTAGATATGGTAATGCCAGTCACGTTTTGATTGTAGCTGAAAATATTTTTTTAATGTCATTTAAGATTCTGATAATACCTTGTGAAATTTCTTTAATAACTTGCAAGATTCTGATAATATCATGTGAGGTTTTGATAATCCCATAGAGTTTTTTCATTAAATCCGTCAAGATTTTGTTAATATAATGAAAGATGTTTGATAATATCAAATAGGATAATTATTCTGATAATAGGAAATATGATTTCACTGATTTTGACAATATTTTAGAATTTTACAATATTAGAAATGTTTGGACGTACTAGAAACTGTTTTATTAATGCCAGGTGAGGTTTTGATAATACCTTGCAAGATTTTGTTAATAAATTTCTGATTTTGATTAAAGGCAACATTTCGATAGTATAGTGCAAGATTTTAGGGAATATCAGCTGAAATTTTGATAATACCACCCAAGATTTTGGTAATACCTGATAAAAACTTTGATAGTAACAGACAAGATTTTGCTAGAACCATTCTTGATTTTGATGATAACTCGTAAGATTTAAGTAATGTCCGAAAGGATTCTTATAATATCTCACAAGACTTTGATAAATTCATGTAAGGTTTGATAATATTTGAAAAGATGTTGATAATCTTGATAATAGCAAACACGATTTTGATAGAGCTATGTTAAGTGTCGTTAGTAGGTAATATGGTTTTGACAGCATAATTTTATATTTTAATAATAGCTGTCACGTTTTGATTATCGCTGTAGATATTTTATTTATAACTTGTGAGATTATAAGAATGGCCAGGCTGTCTCATGGCCACAGACAAGACCGCACCAGCACCAGTCTCAACTGTTGAGATTAATGGCCAAGCTGTGGTAATGCATTTCACATATCTCCGATCAATTATATCCTCAAGTGGCACACTCGACGCCGAAATCTCAGCCAGATCAGCCAAGGCAAGCTCTGGGTTCCGATGACTCCTGAGAGAAGTCTTCCAGAAATCGCAAATTAGCCGCAATACCAAAGCCCGAATTTACAACGCCACAGTCTCAAGCATCATGCTGTACTCATCTGAGGCACAGCTGATAGCCCAGACACAGTTAAGGAGGGTCGATGCTGTCAAGGCTTGATACCTGTATTGAGTCGAAGGCTTCAATTGGTATAACAAGATCTGCAATACTGATATTCTAAGGATCTTCAAGCTGGCGAACCTCTCTACCCAAGTAGAAGCCCACTCTCTAAGGTGGTACGGCCCCCTACTCCGTCTCCCTCTAAGTACCCCCACAAGGATCATCTCAAACTTTAATCTTTCGGGAAATGGCTGGGAACGCTCTCGAGGACGGCCAACTACTAGATGGGCTGATGTCATAAAGCAACGCCTGCTCAATCGCAACATCAACCCAAATGTGGCCCCATCCTTAGCCCTGGACATGACTACTTGGAGAAGACTGACAGCGTTGTCAACCAGTTCCCTCAATGTTGATGACACTACTCAGCAAGAGCGTTAAGTCAAGTAAGTAAAGAGATTTTAATACCATGCAAGATTCTGCAAATAACTTGCATGTTTCTGATAGTATCGTGTGTGAATCTGATATTACCATGGAAAAGTCTCATTATATCAGTTGAGATGTTGATAATGTAGTGCGAGATGCTGGAAAACATTTTTGTTATATCATACAGGTGTTTGAAATGCTTGGCAAGATTTTTGTAATCTTGATTATAGGAGACACGATTCTGCTAGAACTATTCTAGATTTTGATAATTACTTTTAAGATTTAGGTAATACCCTCGGATCAGAATTGGTGGAATTGGAACCGTAGAATTGAGGACAGAAAATGCGGAAACGGAACCGACAGGACCAGAATCGGTTGAGCTGAGACTGGAACTGGAACTGGGATCGGCTCCAGCAGAATAGGAATTGGAATTGATGTTGAGGGTGGCCAGAAGCAGGAGGAGTGGAATTTGGTGTCACTTTATTAAATGAAATATCTAAGAAATGTCTTGCAAATTATGAGGGGTGCAATAGTGTACCAGAGGACAATTATTAGGGGTTCCATAGTTTGCAAAGGACCAGCAATACTGTGGCACAGTGGCGTCAATTGGCATGGTATTACGTTGTGCGTGGCTTATGAAAACACGGTCCAATAGACTCAAAGTATGATTTTTAACAAGAAATTATCTGAAAAATATCGTAGAAATGATAATCTGTATGACAGGGATGCCACAGGGCCAGCCACACATTGTTATGGTGGCGTGAATTGTTATGGGGCATCATTTGAGGGGTTGCGAAGTCACGAATCAGTGGGCTAAATGCACAATTTTTATCAAGGAAATGTCTGAGAATGTCATAGGATTGATAATATGGAGATAAGGAAGTCACGGGCCAGCCATATTGTACCAAGGTTAGGTTAGGTTGGTTAGGTAGGTTAATTGGTGTACACGTTGAGGATGGCTTATGAAAACACGATCAAATGGGTTTTAGGCATGATTTTTCAGAAGAAAGGATGAACTGGGGCAAGCAGCACATTGTCATGGTGACGTGAGTTGCTATGGGGCATCACTTTGGAGGTGGCTTGCAAAAACACGAATTAATGGATTTAAAGCGTAATTTTTATCAAGGTAATGTTTGAGAATGTTATAGAAATGGTAATGTGGGTCATAAGGAAGTCATGGGTCAGCCATAGTGCACCATGGTGGGTTGAATTGACATGGTGTATCCATGGTGTATCACTAAGAGGTGGCTTGCAAAAACACCAACCGATGGATGTAAAACATGCTTTTAATCATGAAAATACCTACCCTTAGGAATGATAGTCTGTATCACAGAGGTGTCAAGGATAAGCTACACATTGTCGTGGTGCTGTGAATATGCATAGTCTTAGATAAAAGAAAAAGGGTGTTTTCATTAAAACCCCTCAGATAAACTGAATGCAAAAAGTGTTTTTTTCGTTTGTGTGTTTCATTTACTAGCAAGGAAACTTATTTTGAGGTTGAAATTTTTTCTTACTGTTGCTATTTTAAGTAATGATGCTTCTGCTGCATATAGTGTAATACTTACGGATCATTCGAAATATGATTTTGCTAATACCAAGATTTGAAGAAACGAGGTATTTTCATTAAGACATCTCAGAAATATATATCAACATGGCTTAAATTTAACTCTAATAACAGCCCTCCACCTCCCTCCCTGGAATTGTCTGATAGGGTGGGCCAGCCATATATTGTCATGGTGGCGTGAATAAGCGTGGTGTTAAACCAAAGAAACGTGGGATTTTTATTAAAAATTCTCTTAAATAACATAATTCAAACAGTGTCTCTTTTTCTTTGTTTGCGCGTTTCACTTACTAGTGAGAAAAAGTATTGTGAAGTTGACATTTTTTCATATTATTACTATTGTAAGTAATGAGACTTCTGCTGCATAATGCATAATACTTACGGCTCATTCGGAGTGTGGTCTTGTTAATACAAAGAATTAAATTAATACAATGTAACAGGCAATTGCACTTTTTACAACAATAGAAACGATTCGTTTTCGATAAGATCCCTCAGAAATATTTTTTAATAAGACTTAAATGACCTCTACTAACAACCTTTCACCTTCCCCTGGAATTGGTTGCTAGCGTTGGGCCAGCCACGTATTGTCACAGCCTTGTCAATATGCTAAGTCTTGACTAAAACATCGTGTAATTTTCATTAAACCTCTGCAAAAAAACATCCCTTTTTTCTTCGTTTATGTTTTTCATTCCAGAGCGAGAAAACGTATTGTCAAGTTGATATTTTTTCTTATTAATACTATTGTTAGTAATGAGGCTTCTGCTGCATATGATGTTGTACTTACAGCGCATTCAAAATGTGATTTTGCTAACACCAAGATTTAAATTAATTCAATTGAACAGGATGCTGCGTCAAATAAAGCAATAGGAATGTATTGTGAAGTTGGCATTTTCTTATTATTTCTATTTTAAGTAATGAGGCTTCTGCTGCATAAAGTGTTATACTTACAGCACATTCACAATGTTATTTTGCTATTTCCAACATTTAGATTAATACAATGTAACGGGTAGGTGCGTCTAATAAAGCAATAGAAACGACGTATTTTCATTAAAATTTATCAGATGTATGTTTTAATATGGTTTAAATTTACCTTTAATAGCAAATCTCCCCCTTCCCCCTGGAATTGGTTGCTAGGGCTCTCGCCTTTCTTTAGTTCATGCTTCTTTTTGCTTATATTCTATCCTTTATATACTTGTTCACGTTTTTTTTCCATTTGTCCAGTTCTAACTACTTTTTCTGTGATTTCATTATTTTATAATGATGTGGTGCTTGGCAATCAGGAATACATAGTCTTCGGTCAAAGAAACGACACATTTTCATTAAGACCTCTCAGAAATATATCTTACTATCGCTTATATTTACCTCTAGTAACAACCCATCCCATAGAATTGGTTGCTAGTGTTCGCCTTTCTTTAATTCATGCTTTTTTGCTTATATTTTATTGTATAACAGCTTTTTCCAAGTTTTGTTTTTTCGTTTGTTGAGTTTTAATGCTGTTTTCTGTAATTTCGTAGTTTTATAAAGTTCATTTCTATTAATGACACTTGTAGATACAAAAAAGAGTATGTGTCTTCTAGATTTCTTTTAATTGTTTTAAAAAGCAGAATTGTGGCAAAGAGTCAAACTTTAGCGTAAAGAACGAGGAATTGCGGAGGGGACAACCCATTTCATATACGGAGTAATTTCTGTTCGTTTTAACTTTTAATGTCGCTCCTTACTTTCAGTTAAAAAACTAGTTTTTCTTATGTAATTTCTCAACATTTTTGAATTAATGCATGTTTGATTTTGGCTCTCCACACAGAAATTATTAAAATGAAATTTGCATATTAATTCCTTTTTTGGCTAAATGGCTTTCTCTTAGTTTTGATCAGAAGATTTTGAGAAATAAGGGATGGGGAAGGAGGCCTAGTTGCCATGCAATTTTTCGGTTACATAAAAAGGCAACTACAAATTTTAATTTTTAGCGAATATTTTTATTAGTAAAAAATATACGTAACTTAAGAAGTAACTTACTTAACAAACTTTTATATTCTTTAATTTTTATTATGTATATGAGGGGGTTTGTACCCTCGTTAATACCTTGTTCTTTACACTAAATCGTAAGTTTTGTCCCAATTCTTTAAGAATGACCCCTGAATCAGAAAGGCCGTAAAATAAATAGTTGAAATTGCTAAAAATACTATAGCATAAAGAGCGAGGTATTTTTCTCCTCCTATATACCTCGCTCTTTATGCTAAAGTATTTTTAGAACCCCTCATACGCGTAATAATCTCTGTTCGTTTTAAGTTTCAGTGCTACTCTTTACTGTCAATTGAAAAAAACTTTTCCATGTTTATTTTTTCATTTTTTTTATGGTAATTTTAGAAAATCCTGCGCCCTTTTCATTGAATTTCTGTTCCCCCATGACATATTTCTCTAAAGAAAGATCCTCCCACTTAGCCCCCTCCCCTCAACCCCATCCCCAAAACCAAAAAAGTCCCCTGAAAACGACTCTACACTTTCCAATAACCATTATTATATGTAAACTGGTCGAAGTTTGTAAATTGCAGCCCCTCCCCCAGGGACTGTGGGGGAGTAAGTCATTCCCAAATACATAGTTAGTATGGTTTTTGATTATGCGGAACAAAATGAATATTTCAAAATTTTGATCTGTTGACTTCGGAGAAAAAATGAGCGTGGGAGGGGGCCTAGGTGCACTCTAATTTTTTTGGTCACTTAAAAAGGGCACTAGAACTTTTCATTTCCGTTAGAATGAGTCCTCTTGCGACATTATAGGACCACTTGGTCGACATGATGACCCCTGGGAAAAAAAAACGAAAACAAACAAACAAATAAACACGCACCCGTGATTCGTCTTCTGGCAAAAAATACGAAATTCTACATTTTTGTAGATAGGAGCTTGAAAATTTAGCTATAAGGTTCTCTGATACGCCGAATGTAAGGGTTTGATTGTCGTTAAGCTTCTGTGACTTTTAGGGGGTGTTTTCCCCTATTTTCTAAAATAAGGCAAATTTTTTCAGGCTGGTAACTTTTGATAGCAAAGACTAAATTTGATGAAACTTATATATTTAAAATCAGCATGAAAATCTGTTTCTTTTGACGTATATCTTAGCATCAAAATTCCGTTAAAAATCTTAGCATCAAATATCTTATTAAGATTATATATCTTAGCATCAAAATTCCGTCAAAATTCCGAGAGTTACACAGCTAAGAGACAAGGGTTAGGAAACAAGCAATCCCTATATTTTTGAAACGTTTTCATTAGAAAGTTTTCTTCGAATAGAAAAATTAGGAAGGCTTTTTTGTCCAGCTGTCTAGCGTACCATTTCTTTGAGGGAGAATCTCTTTCGAATCCTAATGCGAACAAAAATTGTTGGATTACACCAAAAACCAAGCGCGAAAAGTAAACAAAACTAATTAAAAACTAATGAAAGAAACAAAAAATTTAAAGGAAATGAAAAGAAAATTAAAAAATTAAAAATTAAAAAGATTATCAACACACTGTTTGTTAGCATCTGCCGATGGAGGTTCAGAATCCTTAGGATTTTGTCCAAATCGTGGATATTGGCAAATGACTCACTTTAAGGTTGTTTACTTGTTTGCTCTGGGTATTTGATTTTAATTCTTACAATTTTCGGTTTATTATTGAATTTAATTAATCTTTAAAATTTTTGGATGATTTTTCATTGGTTTTTAGTTGGTTTTGTTTTCTTTCCGAGTTTGTTTTTTTCTTTGGTATTTTCCTTGTTCATACTATTTTTTTACGCTGAAGAGGAGAGGCGGTTGTTTCTCCATTATTTTTGTTTTGCCTTTAAAAATCCCGTTTTGATCTTTTTTTTATGTTCAATCGTACAAAAATAAAACAATACCACTGATACAGATCACTTTTTCGAGAGTTGTGTTGATAACTTAACTCATATCCTTTCTCTGCGCCGGCGAGCCACACCACGTAAAATACTGTTAAGACTAGAAAAAATAAAAAACGCATCGAATAATTCCAGTAATATTAGACGATATGCACGAGGAATGTGAGTGATTGGCCACTTCCCTATACTCGCTATGCAGGGTAGATCTGGCGTTTGCCCCCGAAAACTTGTTGTATGTTATACTTTGGTATGATTCGTCAAATTAGTAGCAGTGACGTAAGGAGCCAAATTTCGATAAAAGTAACATTTAAAGGGACTAGAATTAATTCCTTTTATTTAGGTTAGACCTATTTGTTAGAAGAAGTATGGTAATTTTTCACTAAAAATTGAAGGCAGTAAGCCAGAATAAAGATAAGATGATTTGATTCCCTGTCTTTCTACAACAATTCGACAACTTTACATGAACAGAAGAAATTTTGCAAGAACAAGAGAATTTTAAAAAGAGAATTTCATCATATGTATTATCGAAAAACTAAATTCGAAAGTTATATTGAAAAATAAGTCATTTGTTTTAAAACTGTATAACTTAAACTCAACACAGGGTATTCTGATCATATTTACTATCGAGAAACTAAAGTCGAAAGTTTCATCGGAAAAAAGGCATTCGTTTTAATACTGCATAACTTTAACTCAGCAGAAGGTATTTGGATAGCATGAACTGTTGAGAAACTCAATTCGAAAGTCTGTTCGAAAAAGTCATTCATTTTTAAATTGTACAAGTTTACCTCACCAGAAGGTATTTTGATCATATGTACAATCGAAAAACTAAATTCGAAAGTTTTATCGAAAAAAAAGTCATTCCTTTTAAAACTGTATAGCTTTAACACACCACAAGGTATTTTGGTCATATGTACTATCGAAAAACTACATTAAAAAGTTTTATAAAAAAAAATCATTTATTTTAAAACTGTATAAGTTTAACTTACCACAAGGTATTTCGATCACATGTACTATCGAAAAACTAAATTTGAAAGTTAAATTGAAAAATAAGTACTTTGTTTTAAAACTGTATAACTTTAACTCAACACAGGGTATTCTGATCGTATTTACTATCGAGAAACTAAGTTCGGAATTTTTATCGAAAAGAACTCATTCATTTTAAAATTGTAAGACTTTAAGTTACCACAAGGTATTTCGATCATATGTTCTATCAAAATACTAAATTCGAAAATTTTATCGAAAACAAGTCATTCGTTTTAAAACTGTATAACTTTAACTCACCAGAAGGTATTTAAATCATATGTTCTATCGAGGAACTAATTTCGACAGTTTTATCGGAAAAAAGGCATTCGTTTTTAAACTGTACAGCTTTAACTCACCAGAAACTATTTCGATCATGTGTACTATCGAGAAATTAAATTTGAAAGTCTTATTAAAGAAAAGTCATTTATTTTAAAACTGTATAAATTTAACTCACTACAAGATATTTCAATCATATAGGCTATACTATCGAGAAACTAAATTCGAAAGTTTTAAGAAAAAAAGTCATTCGTTTTAAAACTGTATAAGTTTAACTTACCACAAGGTATTTCGATCATGTGTACTATCGTGAAACTAAACTTGACAGTTTTATCGGAAAAAAGTCATTCGTTTTAAAACTGTACAGCTTCAACTCGCCAGAAGGTATTTCAATCATGTGTACTATCGAGAAACTTAATTCGAAAGTTTTATAAGAAAAAGTCTTTTATTTTAAAACTGTATAACTTTAACTCACCACAAGATAAAGATATTTCAATCATATGTACTATTGAGAAACTAAATTCGAAAGTTTTATCGAACAAAAGTCATTCGTTTTAAAACTGTATGACTTTAACTCACCAGAAAGTATTTTCGATCATATGTATTATCGATAAAATAAATTAGGAAGCTTTATCGAAAAAAAGTTATTCGTTTTAAAACTCTATAAACTTTAACTCACCACTTGTACTTTCGAGAAACTGAATTCGATTTAGTTTTCCCATCTTCCCTCGTCAATTCGTGGTTAACTCGCCGATTAAATTTTTCTTTTTATCCCTCATTCCTTTCTTCCAACCAATTTTACCGTATCTTGTTCTAAATAAGATTTATTAATTCAACAAAAAACCCATCAAATAACGCACTCCTCCAGCAAGACTTCATGCCTGGGAATGCATAGATAAAAACAGAGAAGAGGAGGAAATAAAACACATGCACTAAAGACGAAATATACCAATCAGCTGGCAACTGACTTCTCACTGAAAACCAAGCGGAAGTAAAGTGTTTTGCCAAAAAAACAACCAATAATTTCAACCTAGACCAGAGAAATTAAAATCGACCATGCAAATCATTCTCTAACTGTGTCTCTTTTAAACTTTTTTGAAAACTATGAATCCCTCTATAGAATTGTTATTCCAGTAATTATGAGATTACATGATATATCCTCTTGAGAATACCATTTCAATACAATTAGGTTTTACTTGTGAGTCTGCATTTTGCTCCCGAGTCGTAATATTCTCAATTTCCCCCCTCTTTTTTGCGATTAATTATGGCGCATCTTCCTTAAAAGTATGATGTTTCATAGCTTTTGGAGAAGGGTTAGTATCGTTAGTTCTCTTAAGAGCAGTATGTAGCAAAGGTGAAGACAGAATGAAATTTATTTGGATTACATTAAGCTTTATTAACTTCTGTAAGTAATTATCAGGTATTGTTACCTTAAGTAACAGTAAGCCAGTGTATTCTAAAATAAAAGTAACTTTTCTTAGAACAGTTAACTCGATTTCCTTATACATAGTTCCAGTCACGATTTATCTTTTTGTGGAGAAGAACTGAAACCATGACCTTCTGAAGCAAGAGCAGTGGTTCAGGTCAGGGCGAAAAGAAATTTTTCTGCCCCCCCCCCCCCCACAATATACTTAAAAATTATATTTTATTTGTTTCCCATGTTTACTCTAAGCAAGCGAAAGCTTAAGTAGCGTTAATTGTTCAGTTGTAAATACATTTTTTTTAGTGTATCCTTTGTGTGTTATTTGTGGTTTGTTTTCTTTAATGAAGTATATTATGATATTGAATGGAAATTATTTTTTCGTTTTAATAGTATCTTTTTGCGCTTTCATTGAAAAGAATAAGAAAACAGTACCCCCCCCCCTCATCCTATGTTTTGTGAATTTATACACGTTTTGAAGGGGAAGGGGTTGCCATTTCTGGAGAACATCACTGCATTGGTATTCCTTGATAAAATCCATCATAAAATTGAATTGAAAATTATTTTTCCCCACCACCCCACGTTTTGTGAATTTATATACGTTTTTAAGGGAAGGGGTTACCATTTCTGGAGAATATCACTACTTTTTTGTGGTTAACAATTATAAATTTTAAATTTTAATAAAATTTAATTGAAAAAAAACAGCATCCGCCCATCCCACGTTTTGTGAATTTACACACGTTTTGAAGGGGAAGGGGTTGCCATTTCTGGAGAACATCACTGCATTGATATTCCTTAGTAAAGTCCATCATAAAATTAAATTGAAAATTATATTTTCCCACCACCTTACGTTGTGTGAATTTACACACGTTTTGAAGAGGAAGTGGTTACCATTTTTAGAGAACATTACTGTTTTTTTTGTTTTAAACAACTTATTCTCAAGCCTCTGTGTCATCACAGTTGTGGATAAAACTGAACTTACGCTGTGACTACAACAAACTTTCATGGTTGATAGATCAGACTGCCGTATGATCGTACTTACTATAGATCAGACTTACGTATGAACGTAAGGAGCGACATTAAACCTTAAAACGAACAGAAATTACTCCGTATATGAAAGGGGATTCTCCTCCTCAATGCCTCGCTCTTTACGCTAAAGTTTCTTACTGTTTTGAAAAAAGAGTTAAAAGAAAGAGTCAGACTTTAGCATAAAGAGCGGGGCGTTGAGGAGGAAAAGCCCCTTTCATATACGGAATAATTTCTGTTCGTTTTAAGTTTTAATGTCGTTCCTTACGTTCATTTAAAAAAAAATTGTTTTTTTATTTAATTTCTGGACGTTTTTTAGTTAATGCATGTTTTGATCTTGGCTCTCCGCACATAAATAATTAAAACAAAATGTGCTTATTAATTTTTTTTGGCTAAACGGCTTTCTCATAGTTTTAATCGGAAGATTTGAGAAAAAAAGAGAGAGGGAGGAAGCCTAGTTGCCCTCCAATTTTTTGATCAAACAGTTCGTGGTAACGAACTGTAGTAAGGAGCGACCCGGCTCAATAGTAAACGAAACTCTAAAACACGGAATTTTGATGCTAAAATATAGATCAAAAGAATCAGATTTTCATGTTGATTTTAAATATATAAGTTTCATCAAATTTAGTCTTTGTCATCAAAAGTTACGAGCCTGGAAAAATTTGCCTTATTTTAGAAAATACGGGAAACACCCCCTAAAAGTCACAGAATCTTAACGAAAAGCACACCATCGCATTCGAGATGGTGTGAACCATGCTATAGAGAACCCTATAGCAAAATTTTCAAGCTCCTATCTACAAAAATGTGGAATTTCGTATTTTTTGCCAGAAGACAAATCACGGGTGCGTGTTTTTTTTTTTCTTCTTCTTTTTTTTCCAGGGGTCATCGTATCGACCAAGTGGTCCTAGAATGTCGCAAGAGGGCTCATTCTAACAGAAATGAAGAGTTCTAGTGCCCTTTTTAAGTGACCTAAGAAATTGGAGGGCACCTAGGCCCCCTCCCACGCTCATTTTTTCTCCAAAGTCAACAGATCAAAATTTTGAGATAGCCATTTTGTTCCGCATAGTCAAAAATCATAATAACTATGTCTTTGGGAATGACTTACTCCCCCACAGTCCCTGGGGGAGGGCCGCAAGTTACAAACTTCGACCAGTGTTTACATATAATAATGGTTATTGGCAAGTGTACAGTCGTTTTCAGGGGATTTTTTTTTTTGGTTTTGGGGGTGGGGTTGAGGGGAGGGGGCTATGTGGGAGCATCTTTTCTTGAAGAAATATGTCATGAGGGAACAGAAATTCAATGAAAAGGGCGCAGAATTTTCTAAAATTACTATAAAAAAAACAATAAAAAAATAAACATGGAAAAGTTTTTTCGATTGAAAGTAAAGAGTAGCATTGAAACTTAAAACGAACAGAGATTATTACGCATATGAGGGGTTCTAAAAATACTTTAGCATAAAGAGTGAGGTATTTAGGAGGAAATAAAAAGCTCGCTCTTTATGCTATAGTATTTTTAGTAATTTCAACTATTTATTCTACGGCCTTTCTGATTCAGGGGTCATTCTTAAAGAATTGGGACAAACCTTACGATTTAGTGTAAAGAACGAGGTATTAACGAGGGTACAAACCCCCTCATGTACCTAATAAAAATTAAAGAATATAAAAGTTTGTTACGTAAGTTAATTCTTAAGTTACGTATATTTTTTACTAATAAAAAAAATTGTTTAAAATTAAAATTTATAGTTGCCTTTTTATGTAACCGAAAAAAATTGCATGGCAACTAGGCCTCTTTCCCCATCCCTTATTTTTCAAAATCGTCTGATCAAAACTAAGAGAAAGCCATTTAGCCAAAAAAAGAATGCATTAATGCATTAATTCAAAAACGTTCAGAAATTACATAAAAAAACTAGTTTTTTTTAACTGAAAGTAAGGAGCGATATTAAAACTTAAAACGATTAGAAATTACTCCGTATATGAAATGGGTTGTCCCCTCCGCAATCCCTCGCTCTTTACGCTAAAGTTTGACTCTTTGCCACAATTCTGCTTTTTAAAACAATTAAAAGCTTTAGCGTAAAGAGCGAGGGATTGCGGAGGGGACAATCCATTTCATATACGGAGTAATTTCTGTTCGTTTTAAGTTTTAATGTCGCTCCTTACTTTCAGTTAGAAAAGCTATTTTTTTTTACGTAATTACTTAAAAAGGCAACTAGAACATTTTCATTACGAACATTTTCATTGCGTAGAATAAATAGTTGAAATTACTAAAAATACTTTAGCGTAAAGAGCAAGGTATTACGAGGAGGTAAACCCCTCATATGCGCAATAATTTCTGCTCGTTTTAAGTTCTAATGCTGCTCCTCACTTTCAGTAGAAAAAAATTTTCATATTTATTTTTTCATTGTTTTTTTTTAAATAATGCTAAAAAATCTTGCGCCCCCTTCATTGAAAGTCTCTTCCCCCATGAGAAGCTTTTCCAGGGAACGATCCTCCCACATATCCCCCCCCCACCTCAACTATCCCTCCTAAACCAAAAAATCCCCCTGAAAACGTCCGTACACTTCCCTGTAACCATTACTATGTGTATACAAAGGTCAAAGTTTGTAACTTGCAACCCCTCCCACGGGGACTGCAGGGGAGTAAGTCGTCCCCGAAGACATAGTTATTAGATTTTCTGACTGTGGTGAATAAAATGGCTATCTCAGAATTTTGATCCGGTGACTTTGGGAAAAAATGAGCGTGGGAGGGGGCCTAGGTGCCCTCCAATTTTTTGGTCACTTAAAAAGGGCACTAGAACTTTTAATTTCCGTTAGAATGAGCCCTCTCGCGACATTCTAGGACCACTGGGTCGAAACAACCACCCCTGGAAACAAAACAAAAAAACAAATAAACACGCATCCGTGATTTGTCTTCTGGCAAAAATTGTGAAATTCCACATTTTTGTAGATAGGAGCTTGAAACTTCTACAATAAGGTTCTCTGATACTCTGAATATGACGGTGTGATTTTCGTTAAGATTGTATGACTTTTAGGGGGTGTTTTCTCCTATTTTCTAAAATGAGGCAAATTTTTTCAGGCTCACAACTTTTGATAGGTAAGATTAATCTTGATGAAAGTTATATAATTTAATTCAGCATTAATGGGATTTCTTTGATGTAACTATTGGTACCAAAATTCCATTTTTAGAGTTTCGGTTACTATTGAGCCGGTTTGGTCCTTACTACAGTTCGTTACCACGAACTGTTTGATTTCAAACAAATAGAAGCTTTTAAAATAGTTTCAAAACATCAGTATGATCATTCTGGAAAACTGATACAAGTATTGTTTGCACTAATAGACTAATCAGTGGCTGGATTTTTATGCATAGAGCAGCTAATCCTGTTACACGCTTTTCCAGAAAATTTCTTTCCGTTTAAATCAGTGACATCAACTCAAAGAAACTTAGAGAAGGTTGGGGCAATTTTTTTTAATCTAGGTAGGATTTCGTCCTTGTCTTTTTCCATTTTATCAATTAAGATTTTAGAAAGAGTATTTTCCAATAAAAATATACAGAATTTATTTTCAGAAACTAGGAGAGAAAGTCAACCCTAACGCCCCTCCATTCCTTTCAGGTGACGCTCCTGATTTAGAAACTTTGCTTCCGTAGTTAAGGGCAATTTAACCTTTATTTATTAGTTCCCCCATTTATCACTCTTAGAAATACCCTGTTTTACAATAGAATGAAATTAATGAGGAAAGAATGGAGGAAAAACTCTCCAGTTTGCAGTCAAAATATTCAGTATAATGCTAGTTTGAAGTAGAGTCCTTTTTAACACATATCTTATAAAGTAGGTGTGACGATTAGGGCATGACGGTCATGAGGACATTATGCTACTGTCTCTGTTACGTTTATCAGGCATATAAGCAGAAAGAGAGGAAGGGGGTGCTTCGAGCCCACCCTGAACATTCAATCTAAATGATTTTTTCTACAAAATTTTACTTTCTATATACGTAGTTAGTTTCCCACTTTTTTGCTTGTTTTTTTTTCAGAAATGCTGAATCTAGTTTCTGCGATATAGTCCAGTCAAAATTAACGACTTTATGTTAGATGGTTATGGACATGGTTTCTTTTTCTTGTTTATTTCATTTCACAAATAAAAAAGGACAGTGACATTTGAAAGCAATAATTCTTCGTAGTTGTTGCTTACTCAAAAATTCTCCAACTTAATTGTTGGAGAACCTTATTTTGGAATAGAAGGAGATGAATCAAGCTGTATAATATTAGACGAAGGTTTCATGTCATCCTGTTTTTACGTAATGTCAAAAGTTGTTCGTAAAAGACGCTTTGTCATACATAAATTTCTGCCATCTAACTCCTGTGCATTTTCTGTATTTTTAATAAAACACACTTGGAAAATTTAGTTTGTAATCGTAATTTAAAACTTTAGATTTGCTTTCTATTTATTCTCTGTGTTAACAGAATTAAGGAGATATGATTCTAAAACATATAATACATTCTTTATGCAAGAATGTATAATTCTATTTAAGGAGAAATCTGAAGGTTGTCTATGCTTGCTGCTTCTAGTACATAAAAACCATTCAGACTTAGTAGAAAAAAAACAATAATATTAGGAATAAAAAGAAAATTCGAACAATTTGACAGTCACCTCACCGTATTTTTAGGGCAACGAGTAAAGTTTTCAGTTAATCCTTAGGTCGATGACGCTTAGATTGCAAAAGCGAAACTGGTTCATCCGTTTGTTAGTGACAATCCCTCATGGGAGAGCCCTGTCTTATTTTCCTTGTCCCCACAGTCACTGAATATCCTACGGTTAAATTTTAGTACGGTATAGTCTTTGAAAATGTGTTCGTCTTTGAAAAATAGTCCTTGACAAATAAGTTTATCCTGCAGAAGAGAAACTGGTTCATCCACTTGTCAGTGAGGATCCCTCATGAGAGAGCCCTGTCATACCTTCCTTGCCCCCACAGTCAATGAATATCCTACCGTTAAAGGTGCAGCATAGTCTTTATAAATATGTTCGATCATAGCTTTCCACGCATATACAGCTGCTATAACTAACACATCATTGTAGTAAGAAGGCAATCAGAGCAGTATATGTTCCAACTTTGACCTATTCTTTTCAAATTTTTACTCTTTACCCTCGTGTGAAATCTCAATTTCCTTTCAGAGAAAGAGAATTTACTGAAAAAAAAGAAACAGAACAGTTTTCGCTAATAAGCCTTACAGCTTGTAAGTATTTCCAAGGGGGAGGAGGGCATTGTGTTTGAACATTTCCCCTGAAATTTTTCTCAGACTCGTAAAAAAGTAACAAAAATGCATATAAGCTAATTTTTAAAGTGTTTTGTGAGGTACCTGCTAAGAAGAAAAAATCAGAAATATCTAAACAATGGGACTTAAGCGACATACGAAAATTTGGCCTATCTCTCTTTTGAATAATATCCCAAGGAACGGATTACTATACAGAAAGAAGAACAAGGCGAATCGAGAAAATAATTCGTAATTACTGAAAACAAAATACATCTTGGGTGTTTGAATTTTTTCAACTTTAATAAATTCATTGACATTCAGTTTTTTTCCCAGTAAAGTTCAAATTATTTTTTGGTCTTCAGAAGGCATGGGTAGTATCAGTCCTACTCATGTGAAATTAGGCAGTTCTACGCTTGAAAATTATTCGACCTTATTTCTGTTCAGTTTTTAGTTTAATGTAGGTCTTTAATTTTCTTTGAACAACTTAACTTGCGGAAAAAGATTTTTAAATTAGTTGCACTTAAAACATGAATCTCCTGTAAATCGTTTGTTGTCAGCAATCCCCTTTTTAATACATATTATTGCAATTACTCATTTCAATATGCGTAACTGTTGGGCTCTGTTAAGCGCAGTTGTGACAGCAAAATAAATTTTACTTGAGCAATTTCAAAATTGAAATAAATTATTAAAAGACTTAAGTCTGGCGATCTAACTTTCTCTCTAAACAACTGTATTATTCCTACTATACCAAAAATTAGAGTCTAAAAGGAAAAAAAAATTATAAGAGTCAAAAATATTACAGTCTATAGCATCTTTAAAAAAGGCTCTAACGAGAAAGGTTTTTGATTCGTACTGATATAATAATTTGAAAAAAAATTTCAGGGAAGAAGTTTTTAGAAACAATAAAGAGAAGAGACACATTTTTTATTTCGAGTCATGTGTTTTATTTCTCGCAATATAAAAAATCACTACCACAATGAAAATTCCTCGAAAGAACAAATAAATGTAAAGAATGATTTAATATATGCTGGTATTCATTCCTGAAAGTCTCATTAATTTGGGTTTTTAGTTATAAAAAAAACTTAAAACTTAAATATATGTTCAAAATATGTTTCGTTTTCAGTAAAATACAAATTACGTTCTGGTTTTTAGACAAGATAGAAAGAGTTATCCCTGCTCCCTTTTGTGGTAGTTCATGCTCGTTTTGAGTTCGACTTGGTTGTTTATTGTGATGTATATGATTATGTGCTTATCGACAGTGGTTTACGGTAGTTTTACGCTTGAAAAAACAACGTGATTTTTTTTAATTATCTTTTTTTATATATATAATTCTCTGTTTTTCTTTGAAGAATTTCTTCTTTCGAACATTTTTTTTAAACTAACTCCTTTTCGTTTTAACTTACAAAGTGTTTTTCATTGTTTAAGAAAAGAGTGTCTTAAATCCTTTTGTTTTTCCTCTATAATAATTCAGGTTTTGCATTACTGTTTTTATGTTGCATAAATTCTGCAAAATTTAAAAATAATAATTTAACTATAATGCTCAAAATATTTAGGGTTCTGTATTGCTGACGGAATTCTAACCTTCATCATGTTACAGCCTTGAGTACGGAAAAGTTTTGTTTACCTATACCCCTCCACTATTTCAATTAAACCCTTCCACTCTATTTTCTTAACCTTGACTTAGATATCGCGGAAGCACCATTTTGGAAATCTTGGATACAAATGGTACATTTTAATTTAATTAAGTTTCTCATTTAACACTGCCTTGCAATTTTAATTTAATACCCTTAGCCGTTCCTGAGATATCGTGAACATGCTTTTCGGGTAAAATTGGACGCATATAGTGTCTTTTGATTTAGTTTAACATCTTCAAAAACATACTCTGAAGTTCTAATATAATATTTTGTGTTTTTCCTGGAATATTGCACAGACGTCCGTTGAACTATCAGGATATACAAAGTTTATTTTGATTCAGTTTTATATTCCCCTTAGCTTTCCCTGAAAGTTTGCATTGCTTTCCAACGTCAAATTGTGTGAAAAATGTTTCCATTGCAGTCAAGCATTAAAAAACAAATTTCTAAATATCAGGCAGCAAAGGCTGTAGAGTTGTGGTTAGTCTTGATTGAAGTACAACGCTACGTGCAGAAAACACTTCAAAGTTCTAATGTTTTTCTTTTTGGATAAAACGCCTGCTCAAACTTCGAAAGAAAAAAAAATGTAGGAATGAATCTGACATATGCAGAGTTTTACGATTCTGAGTTTTACGAGTTTTACGATTACGTTTTACGAGTTTTCCTCCGAGAACTGTAAAATCTATACGAACGCTATATTAGCTGCTTAGGAACTCACCAGGCTTAAACTTGAAAATAATCAGAATAAATCATTAGATCAAACTTGGAAACTTTTGTCATAATTCAAGAGTCAACGCTTTAAGTTCTTAAATGGATTTTAGAAACTTGAAAGTGTCAACAACGTAGCTTTAAAATGGATTTATTTATTTTGTGCAGAAACTAGTTAAAACAAGAACTTTTAGCAGCTGAATCAAGAGCAGGATACAAAGATACTTTTTACACTCGATGAAGTGAAGCTTAGACTCTCTAAGGTCTCTCATTAGGCTGTTTAACGAAATCAAACTGGATTCTTCTATCTGTCAGGGTGCAGTGGTAGCTAGCAGCCTAGTAAGAGACGATCACGTCCTACAGTAAAAAACTAAATATCCCATACATCATAAAACTAGTCAGATCAAAAAAAGAAGTACACTATAGAACCGTCTTGTCCAATTCCCTATGTAGGAAACTAACTGTCCCTTGGCTTGAATAACAAGAGAAATATATTGGTTTGAAAGTCAAGAAAAGTGACTGCAACCATGATATTCTTCATCGACGGCATATTTTTTTTTGCTGTCGTTTTGCCTCATCTAGTTTGGCACAGGAAAATCATAGAGAGCTGTTTAATGGCTCATTTGAAAGGACATTGATGTATTTAAAAACTTAAATAAAAAAGGTTTATAGTATTAAGTTGAAACTTTCAGGGCATTTTGAGGAGGATGTGGCACTAAACAGACGAAGCCCGAAAAGAGACAAAAACCTGAAAATGTAAATCTGTTAATCCGGTGACCCTTATTGCACAGGAAAAAAACTATTTAGGGACGCAAACCCGCATATATTTTTGTTGACTGAATGCCTCTCTAATATCAGGCGTGAACAAAAAGACACAAGAAAATATATTTTTCTGATTGACTTAAAATGTTCAAAAATTGCCACCTAAGGTAAGGGTTTAAACATTATTCTAGAGGGAGAATTGTGTGAGGGAGACTGTGAAATGAGATCGAATTTTTTGCGTCTCAGATGAATTTATAACTTGCCGCTACAAGCCCTGAGCCTAGGAGATCCTAATTCACAAAGAAATTGTTTTTGAGAAGCCTCCTCCCATATAAGGCTAACAAAAATGTCTTATGTTTGGCTAAGAACTTATATCCTTTAGTTCTAGCGTCAAGAAGACTTCAATGTACAAGAAAATAGGGAAATATTGGTTTCCTCTGAAAAAAGGCGCATAAATAGGAAAGGACTTTTTTTTCAAACAGTTCGTGGTAACGAATTGTAAATAGAGCAACCCGGGTCAATAGTAACAGAAACTATAAAAAACAGAATTTTAATATAAATAGATATATCAAAAGAATTGGCTTATTTCAAGTATATGCTGATTTCAAGTATATATGTCTCATTCAGTTTATTCTTACCCATCGTACGAGCCTGAGAAAATTTGCCTGATTTCCGAAAAAAGGAACACCCCTAAAAGTCATAGAATCTTAATGAAAATCACACCATCAGATTTAGCGCATCAGAGAACCCTACTCTAAGGGTCTCAAGCTCTAATCTGTAAAAATGTGGAATTTTGTATTTTTTGCTAGAAGAAAGATTACGGATGCGTGTTTATTTATTGTTTTTGTTCCCCATGGTGATCGTATCAGCTCTGTTGTCCTAAAATATCGAAAGAGGGCTCACTCCAATGTAGAGTTAAAGTCCAAGTTCCCTTTTTAAGTGGCCAAGAAGATTGGAGGGCAACTAGCCCGCCTCCCTTGCCCGTTTTTCTCAAAATTGTCTGATAAAAAATAGATTTTCTGCTGGGAGATTTTCCACTGGGATAAATTTCCATGGAGAGAGAAGTTTCCTGGGGGTGAATTTTTCAGGGGAAATTTTACGCTGGGGGAATTTGCCAGAACTATACAAAATTATGTCTCGCTTTCTCTTTGCCAACTCAATTTTACGTTTTTAGTTTTTTTTAACTGAAACTAAGGAGCAACATTGAAACCTAGAATGATTGCATATTTTTACGTATATGATCGAGGTTGCTCCTTTTCACTACCTTGCTCTTTACGCTAAAGTTTGAATTTTCTCCCAATCCTTGGGAGAACGACTCCTGAAACACAAGAGTCATTAATTAGAACAGTAATAAGTTTTTTTAAAGTACTAAATACTTTAGCGTAACAAGAAAAGGCTTGAGGAAGAGCGACCCCCCTCGTATATGCAATAATTTTTGTTCGTTTCAAGCTTTGATATAATTTTCCATACGGCTTGAAGCTTATGCCTGTAAGTCTTCGGGGCAAAGTAGCCCTTAAGCTCAAAAAAGTTTGTCTATGGGTAGAACCCTAAGAAAAACTGGGGCTAGATATTATTAATTTTTTTTCTTTGATTGGCTTGAAAGTTAAATTTGAAAGCACTTCTCAGATACCTCATTTTATATTTCCCTCAAATAAATTCTTGCAGACTAGAAGTAATTTACACAAAATCACTAATAGCAAAAACAAAAAAGCGGTTTTCAGGTTTTGGTACATTCCCATTTTTTTTCCAGATTTCTGTATTTGTGAAGAACAATTGCTTCGATTCACCCAAGTTCCCATAGAACATAACGAATACTCTAACGACAGAGGCATTGTTCTGACCTGTAAAGGAGAAGGCACTCCTGAGCCAATTATCTCATGGATAAATGCTGATGGATCTCCAACTACTGTCATAGAGGGACTACGAAGGATCCAATCGAATTCCTTGATAATTGAACCATTTTCTTCAAATTTGTTCAGATCCGATGTTCACTCAACTGGATATCGATGTTTAGCTACCAGTGCTAATGGTAAATTAGTGTCAGTGGAAATTGTAGTACAAGCTGGTAATTATTTTCTCTTAAATTCAATTAAATGTAAACAGCTCCACATATCGTTATGAAGCTGATAACCATAAGATAAAATTAAGGCATAGAGCCTCATAAAGTTTTTCATGGGAGTAATGGGGCTAAGATTTAGCCCCCAAAGATTTAGCAAGTAAAAAAAAGTTGATCGAAGGTTTTTAAAATGTTCTCATCAAAGTGATGGTAAATTCTGGCTACTCAATGTGGCTTTGCTATTTGCCAATATTCGTGGGACATTTGTTATACACTACAAACGAAGAACAAACATATAAAAACAAACAAGAAAGCAAAAAAAGGAAAAACAAATGAGCAAGGGAAAATTTCAACCACTGACAGAGAAAAACAAAGCAAAACAGATCTTTTAACAAAAACCTCCGCAAGCCTTCAGTGCAAAAAACAACAACAATTAAACAAAAAAATTGCAAAAAAATAACCTTTACGAAAGAACTTATAACGCCCTTTTCCAATTCTGTGGAGTCGACATTGGAGTCGACAGGGGCATTGAAGTGCATTCAGATTTACCTTCTTGGTCAGTGTAATCAGGATTATACAGAATATTCTGCTAATGAATGTGACGGCTAAGCCGCTTTTTCTCGATAATAAATGATCTAATAAAGGTTTGCCCGTAAGGTACTGGGGACGTCATAAAGATAGCAGCAGTGGTCTTCTATTTTGTATAACTATTTAACCTACCCAACTGTTCCCGATTATAATAGTTTTTCTTTTCTCTCTGTTATCAAGCAAAGCTATTATCTGAGGAGGGGGAGGCATTAGTGATTCGACCAGTACCATGTTCTTAAGAAAAGGCAGAATCTATTAGTGAGGTTTTCGTTAAACGATGGACAGCGATTGGTATGATTTGAAGATGTTATGCACGCGTTAACCCTTCCTTTGCCCCATAAGCTTTTGGGGTACTGCTAAACGGTAAGTTATTTCATTTCATGTTTGCAGCGTGAGCAACGACCTAGTAAAAAGCGTACCACGGCCCATAATAATGGTAAGTTTTTTTTTTAAGTAACTGTCTGATGCAATGGAAATTGGTACTTAAATTTTATTATGATTTGACTGAAAACTATCGTTTTGATTCCTTTTGATTGTAAGAATTTATTGCAAAATCAAATTTGTGGGATTTTCAAAAAAGAGCCTGAAACTCCGCAAAGATGGCGTCTAATCAAAACTTTATTTGCACTGTTGAAGTATCAAGATTCAAAATCCTATGCAGGAGAATCAGATTCCCTCACCTTGAGCATCCCAGGTGAGCATCTCAAGGTGAGCAAGGTGAGCACCTTGAGAATCCCTTTTTTGCATGGGAAGCACTGTTGTGTCTCTTTTTTTCTTTTTTCCATTCTGTGATGTTGTCGTACCGAACCAGTGATCATGGTACGTTAGGAGAGGACTTATTTGAAAGCAAACCACCATATCCCCGTTTGGGCAACAAAGGAGGTTTAGCCAAAGTAAACTTGAATTTATGTCATATTTTGTCGCAAAATATCAGTTTTGGCCCAAAGAGGATTAACATGCCAGAGAATAGAAATCTTAAGATGGCAAATAAATTTTTCATGGTCAAAAACCGTAGACAAGAGGTTTTGAACCTCCCATCTTGAAAACTACAGCAAAGTGAGATTTTTACCCAAAGAGAATCAAAATGCAAGATAATAGAAATTCAAACCGGTTCAATTTATTCTGATGGTCTAAAACCCTAAATAAATGGTTTTTGCTTTTCCATATTGAAAAATAGCTTTAAAGAATGACCTGAATTCCGAAGTGAGCTCAGTGTTTATTCCACAGCAGAACTGTAGAAGTGAAGCGCACACGCACGCGCAATGACAAATGCTTCCGATGGAAAACCAAGTAGCAACTGAAACTATGTCTCTGACGGTTGGGAACTTCCCAAATTGCACGCTATGAGATATGTGATTTTTGGAGTAACATTTCGTTACTGGTTTATACTTAGACTATGTATAAGCTACTATGCTACTGTATATACTTATACTGGGGTTTATTCATAAATCGTTGGCTAACCCTAGCATGAATGCTTCGGTGATCACCAAGGCTTTTGCCAAATCCCTTCAGATACTGAGCTTTTTAAGTAATAATAGAAATCGTGTAATTGCACTCTTAATTGCATGTAATTACTTTTTACAAACAGTAACTGCTTTCTATTGTAATAATGTGCCACAAAGAATGTTTTTTTGGTCAAAGAGGTCAAAATATCAGGAAGTGTAAATTGTAATAGAGGAAATAAATCTTTCTTGAACTAAACACATGATATTGGACGGTTTGACCCATCATATTTAAAACTGGCTATAAGAACGTCAGCAAATGATGACTTTTTAAGCTACAAAAGAGGTCGTGCAGTATCTAAGTGGCGCTTTATGTCATTTGTGTCACAGATCGTCATTTTTTGCCCAAAAAGGGTGAAAATGCTAAGAGAGCCAATTGATGCTTCATTTTCGAAAACCTTGAGTAAGAGTATTTCAGCCTCCCTCCCATCTTGAAAAACGACTCTATTGTATTTAAATCCAGCCTTGCAGTATTACGTTATGCCGAGGTAAATTCTGTCTTAAGTCATAAATCCTCAGCTGATAATAACATGAATGCTAAAATTACTACTAAAGTTATTGATCAATCGTCAGCAGATAATGAACCTTTTAAAAAATGGCTAAAAGGTAGGGTTAGTTCTTTACTAGATTTTCACTCAAGGGTCAATTATCACAAGAAAGATCGTGATACAATAAAGTAATATTTTCTGCTATTTCGTGTCTGAAGACATCAAATTTAACCCAAGGAGTACCAAAATGTCAAGGAATACCAATTTTGAGATAGCCAACCGATTTTTCGGGGCTAAAACCCTTACCTTGAGGCCTTGGGCCTTTCCATCTTGAAAAACGAGGAAAATGTCTTTCTTGGAGTGTTAGTATGAACTTTATCATTTATTTATAACTCTTTTTTTCTGCCAGGGCAAGGGGGTTGTTTAAGATTTCAAAAAGATGGTTGATGGCTCAGCTAAAAATAATTACCTCTCTCTGTTTGCCTCTTATAAACTCGTCTTCAAAACTCTATCGTAAAGTATCTGGAGTGGAATGGCTGAGAAGAAAAACAAAGGTGCCATTATAATCTCCAACGCAAAAACCCTTCGCCAAAAGTTTTTAATCCCCCTTTTGCGCAGTCCCCCTTCCAACCCCTTTAGTGAGTGGAAAGCATTAATGTGCTTACAGTGCTTACGAATAAGTTGAAGCCTTAAGTGGAGGCTTTTTATTTTACTGTTTATGGTATTCAGAGAATACCATCGAAATAAAAGTTGAACAATATTACAGATTCATTTTTTCAAACATAGTAACTTTTCTCAAAAACTTTTCGGGAACTACTAAATTTGCTGTTTGTTATGATTTTTTTTTTTTGTAATTAGGTACAATTTTCCCAGAACAGGAAGCATGGTAGTTTGGATGATAACAAATGTTCTAAGCTGGTGCCTGAAGTCAAATTGGCCTTCTTTTGAGGATTCCACTTGTCCAAAATTTTACGAAGTCTTATGGATAGGATAATCTTATTATTAGTCCTAATCTTATTAGTAACTAATTTGATACTAAATTTTAAATATATTTAAAAAAAGAACACAATTAAAAATTGGGTCATATTTCTTCTGTTTGCCTTCAGTTATGTTTTATAAATATGTCTAGATGAATAGACCTGTCATTTCTGTAGGGCTCTCTATGCATTTTAATTACTTAGTTTCCTTCAAATTAAGCTCGAACCAATCAGCTGTAATAAAAATGAGAATATTTTACCCTCCTTTCTCTTAAAAGGATTATTTTAGTTCTAGAGGCCCATTCTTTCGGTGGAGTTTAATTTGTCCCGCCTAATAGCTAGATCTATCCTAAAGCTTTCCTTTAGATTACTAGCTGCAGGATATTTCTTCGTAGATATGCTTGGAATTTCTCTTTACAGAACCGATTCAAAGGAGTTTTCTATTAATTTCTGACCAAAATAAATTGAGAGTTCAACACTGGTAATGGTTGCACTTTGCTGAGAATGTGTTCCCAAATTGCATTGCAAAAAAGATGTGAAATTATGATATCTTCGAGGAATAAGATGAAAAATAAAACTGTATTTTTTTTTCACTGTCTGATTTCAATTTCATGAGATGATTCTACCTAAATATTTCGGTAGCCTAATCTTGTTGCAGAATTTGTTTTCTTAATTACTCTACTAGACTGCAATAGATCAATCAAATTTCAAGGATTGATTAGATTGGATCAATCATTTAACCATAATTCTTGGGGGGAGGGTTAAAACAGGAGCAAATTTTCTAGGGAGGGAATTTTTGTGGGGAGAGAATTTTTTGTCGGGAGGGATTCTCCGAGGTAAATTTCTCAGGGAGAGGAGAAGCGGATTTCCAGGTGTGATTTGAAAAAGACCGGAAATTAAATTTAAAAATTTTCAACTGAAAATGTTTTTCAATCTGAGTTTTTTTCAACTGAAAGTAAGGAAAAAATTTTAATCGCATTTTGAAGCTGATTTGTGGTAATTTATAGAAACAAACGATTCAATTGTTACTTTCTAGACACATACGTGATATGCTGTGTATTAGTAAAAAGTTTGCCTTCACCGTCTATTCTCAACACTCTTTACTCACTTGGACCTTTATCTCTCAGGAAAAGATTTTGAATCTGCCTTTGTGTACTTGCTATGGTCGGCAGCTCCAGTTTTCCACCCTTGTTTGCTTTTTATAGTGGGCTCACTTTTTTTTTACATTATAGACCCCTTTTCATTTTTGTTTAGTTTACTTCTTCCGAATGGTTATATCCTTCGTCTATCTTCATGGTTCTTAAGCTTCAGATTGGTTCCCAAACTGCTCCTTATTTTGGCAAAACCCAGCCATCGTAAAACTCAACGCAAAACTATCATCATTCAAAGATTACAAAATAAACTCCCCGTGGAAGAGAGGAGGATGAAAAATATTGTGAAGTTGAACCCCTTTCATTTGAACTCTTGAAATTCAAACAAAGGTAAAAATCTTAGTAAAAAAATCAAATGCATGGAAACACTACTACATTGCCTCTAATTCCAAATAAATACTATTGATTGAGCTTAAAGTCAATTGAATACATTTTTGTAATTCAAAAACTGAATCGTATACTCATCCTCAAGCCAATTGCTCATCTAGTATCGAACAAGCCTTCATTTTTCCATAGTAGCAAAAGGAATAGTACTTCTGGACCCCAATCTGTATCTAGCATCACAATCTCCTTTTTCTAGGGTATTTTTAGTCATTGTAAGATATTTTTTTATATTTAAGGATTGCAGGGGTTTAGCATTGGGTAATTTGAGACACAGGGGGGCAAATCGTCGCAAGTATAGCGAGATAACACGGGATTCTTAAAATTGTTTCTATTGTATTTACCGTCCCCTGAACCTTTTTTTTCTAAGGCCAGTTCGTGGTAACGAACTGTAGTAAGGAGCGACCCGGCTCAATAGTAACCAAAAATCTACAAAATGGATACCAATTTTGATACCAGTGTCTACATCAAAAGAATCTCATTTTAATGCTGATTTTAAATATATAAGTTTCATCAAGTTTGGTCTTACCCATCAAAAGTTACGAGCCTGAGAAAATTTGCTTTATTTTAGAAAATAGGGGGGAAAACCCCCTAAAAGTCATAGGAGCTTAACGAGCCATTAGACCATCAGATTCAGCGTATCAGAGAACCCTATTGTAGATGTTTCAAGCTCCTATCTACAAAAATGTGGAATTTTATATTTTTTGCCAAAAGGCAGATCACGGATGCGTGTTTATTTATTTATTTTTTTTCCAGGGGTGATCGTATCGACTTAGTTGTCCTAGAATGTTGCGAAAGGGCTCATTCTAACGGAAATGAAAAGTTCTAGCTCTCTTTTAAAGTGACCAAAAAATTGGAGGGCATCTAGGCCCCCTCCCACGCTAATCATTTTCCCAAAGTCAACGGATCAAAATTCTGAGATAGCCATTTTATTCAGCGTAGTCGAAAAACCTTATAACTATGTCTTAAGGGACGACTTGCTCCCCCAAAGACTCCGTGGGCAGGGCTACAAGTTACAAACTTCTACCAGTGCTTACATATAGTAATGGTTATTGGGAAGTGTACAGACGTTTTCGGGGCGAATTTTCGGTTGGGGGAGGGGTTGAGAAAATGGGGATATGGTGTCGGAACTTTCCATCGAGGAATTTGTCATGGGGGAAGAGAATTTCCATGAAGGGAGCGCAGGATTTTCTAGCATTATTAAAAAAAAAACAATGAAAAAATAAATAAGAAAAAGTTTTTTCAACTGGAAGTAAGGAGCAGCATTAAAACTTAAAATGAACAGAAATTATTACGCATTTGAGGGGCTCACCTCCTCCTAATACCTCGCTCTTTACGCTAAAGTATTTTTAGTAATTTCAACTATCTATTCTACGGCTTTTGTGATTCAGGGGTCATTCTTAATGAATCGGGACAAAATTTAAGCTTTAGTGTAAAGAGCGAGATACTGACGAGGGGGTGAACCCCCTCATATATGTAATAAAAACATGAGAATAAAAAAGTTCGTTACGTAAGCTAATTTATAAGTTACGTGTATCTTTTACTAATAAAAACATTCCTAAAAAATTAAAAGTTCTAGTTGACTTTTTAAGTAACCAAAAACTCGGAGGGCAACAAGGCTTCCTCCCCCACTCTTTTTTTCTCAAAATCATTTGATCAAAACTATGAGAAAGCCATTTAGCCAAAAAAAATACGCAAATTTAGTTTTAATTATTCCTCTGTGGAGAGCCAAAATCAAAACATGGATTGATTCAAAAACGTTCAGAAATTAAATACAAAAAACAAGTTTTTTATCTGAAAGTAAGGAGCGACATTAAATCTTAAAATGAACAGAAGTTACTTCGTATATGAAGGGGCTGCTTCCTCATCAACCCCCCGCTCTTTACGCTAAAGTTTTTTACTGTTTTAAAAAGAAGAGTTGAGAGAAAGAGTCAAACTCTGGAAACAAATGTTTCCGAAGATAATGCAAAAATAAAAAAAAGAGATAAATAAATAAATAATCATGGAAGATAAATTCAATATTACTACAATTTTACTCGAAGTAGCAGGATAGGATTCAAATCGTACTTTGTTTTCCGAATGTTCTTTGTTAACTCTTTGGTCAAATAATTCTGGATTTATTTCAGAGTAGTAGAAAAATGTGGGAGAGAAAATGGTGAAAAGTCGCTCATTTTGCAAATATTCCAAGAGGATGGAAGAGCCTACCCCCTATCCCCTTCTGTGTGCTACTTTATGGTTTATTATTTTAGTTATATCGTCAGATATTTCCATCTCAGTTGAAGATACTACTACTTTGAAAAACAACACCGCTATATTACGCTGTAAAGGAAAAAGTATCTCAAATGACTACCTTGTTGTGATTTCATGGACAAAAGTTTCCGACCAATTGACAATTTTGCCTTCTATTGAAGCCGGTAAGAATTTTCTTTTTTGAACATCTTGAAATGAAATAAAAGGAAACATGTGCAAAAAAAAAAATTAAAAGGAATCAAAGTAAAAAAGTAAATTTTATTATTTTTTCTGATGTCATATATATAAATATATATATATATATATATATATATATAATATATATATATATATATATATATATATATATATATATATATAAATATATATATATATATATATATATATATATATATATATATATATATATATATATATATATATATATATAATTTGTATATACAGGGTGACCCAAAAAGATTCGTACCCATATTTTATTCGATAAAAAATCCATCTTTTAACAAATATCCTTTCTGTTGCAGGACATAAAAGGTGAGCCTTTGGATGATCGTTAGCAGCTATAGTTGCCCCAAACATGTCTTGGACCAATCAGCAGAAGATATTCTTCCTAGAGACCTATTTTGTGACAAAATCAAAACTTCAATTGCCGCAACTTATTTTGCGACCTATTTTGGACGAATTTTTCCAAAATAGTTGCGGACTTATGATCTAAAGCCACAGGGGGAACTTATTCAGCCTGGAAAAAGAGGAAAATATTGCTGCAGTGAGGGACTCAGTAGGATGCAACCCTAGGAAATCAGTGCATAGATGCAGCCAAGAACTCGGATTGACAAAGGAGTGCAGGGATATGGAAGGAATGCAAGGACAGAAGAAAAAATTGCTGCAGTAAGGGACTCAGTAGGACGCAACCCTAGAAAATCAGTACGTAGACACAGCCAAGAACACGAATTGACAAGGGAGTCACTGTGGCGTGTTCTCACGTTTAATTGGACAATGTAGTCCCTCACTACAGCAATGTTTTCTTCTTTCCTTGCACTCTCTTTCCTGCCTGAATAAGTTCCCCATGTGGCTTTAGAAATAAGTCCACTACCGTCCCATGCTCACTGAATTTCGTAACCCAAGTAACAATCGTGATTTTGGTGGACAGTTGCGACAATGGAAGTTTTCGAAACTGAATTTGTACACTCTGGTATGATTTTGTCGCAAAATAGATCTCCAGGGATAACATCTCCTGCTGATTGGTCCAAGACATTTTTGGGGTAACTATAGCTGTAAACGATCATCCAAAGGTTCACCTCTCATGTCCTGCAACAGAAAGGATATTTGTTAAAAAATGGATTTTTATAAAATATGGGTACGAATCTTTTTGGGTCACCCTGTATATATATATATATATATATATATATATATATATATATATATATATATATATATATATATATATATATATATATATATATATATATATATATATATATATATATATATATATATATATATATATATAATATATATATATATATATATATATATATATATATATAATATATATATATTTATATATATATATATATATATATATATATATATATATATATATATATATATATATATATATATATATATATATATATAATATATATATATATATATATATATATATATTATATATATATATATATATATATATATATATATATATATATATATATATATTATATATATATATAAATATATATATATATATATATATATATATATATATATATATATATATATATATATATATATATATATATATATATATATATACACTGTTTTTTCAAACTGTTTTTCGTATTGAAAAACGGTTACGAAGAAGTGTCCCCGCCTACCTTTTTTCTTTTGAGAAATAAATAAAAAAAGTAAAACACACGTAATTTTTTAGCATGAAGACATATGAATATATCAGTATTTTGGATATTGTGTAGAAATTACAGAACTGGAATTAAGGACATCATATAAATTATATTTATAGACTCTAAATGTTTTCATTAACGTTTAAATTTCCTTAACAAGTGCAAGAATAGTACTAACATTAAGTAATATTGCAAATATATTTAGGTGATATAATGATCATTATCTTGTCTGTGCTTAAATATGTGGAACTAATAGTATTTTGAAAATTAACTCATTTGTAAATATGGTGAAAACTTGTCTGTTCCTGTGTGATAGCCAACATAACAGCAAAGACTGAGAGTGAACTGTATCCCCTCTGTTTTTCTTGCTCAAGACTATCAAAAATAATTTTATGAAATATATTCCAATTTAAAGGCGAATCCCTCAGCTACTCACAGGAATTAATACAACTTTAAACATTGTGTCCTAAAAGAAAAAAGAATTCTTTTAAAAAGCTTAACGACCTTATTTTTGATTTCTTCAGAAATTACAAAATTCTAGATATTTCGGTTTGAATTCAAGAATCCTAGACACATAAAAATTTACTAAGAGATTAATATATTTTCGAGGTTGAATTGAACGGGGAAAAACAAAAAGGAGCTTAAAAGCAGCAAAGTATGAATTTTAAAGTCTACATACTTTTAGTAACGCTTTTAAATCCCTTTAATGAATTAGAAAATAATTATTGCTTTTTATTAATCAGTTGAATACCATTTTCTGAGAGACGTAGCTCTAGCATTTTCATTTGGGTGGGGAAGTAAGAAGGACCTACATCCAGATAGACAAGGGTATATACACCAGGTATATAATAATTTTCACTCCAAATTATTGGGGAGCAATTCCGCCACCTTGCCCCAGTTACGCCACTGTATTTCCTTCTAGTAATACTAAATCCTTATAAGTTCGATGCATGCTACTCCCTTAATATATTTAATTTATTTACATCTTAATGTTGAATTGTTTCCTTTATACATTTTTTCCTGGACTCGTCAGCTTTTTTGGAAGAGGTTTTAAGTGGTATTTGAAACACCACTTACAGCAGCTGAATAATCAGAAAGTCTTTTGTTTCTTTTGTTTTTAAGTGTTTGTTCGAGAAAGAGAATTCTTTTACCTTGTTAAACAATAGGGATATTCTTTGAAGCATGTAAGTTAATTTCAGTGCTGTGATTCTTGCAAAAGAGCCTACTCATGTTTTTTCTCTGTGATGAACTTTTGTGAAAAGAAAGTTTTAATTATTTAGAAAACGATTAAAATTTTGGTGGCTCAGAATTTTAATTTGAAAAATAAAAGTTCTGAACGGATATTTTGTGGCTTTTGTAACCCTTTATAATAGTTTTACCTCTAAAAAGAAACGATACTGCAACATTTTATTTATAGCCCGAGCTATTTTAGTTTTGATTTATTTTTTAAGCGAATTCAGTGTATTTTCAGGGTTTCTTTAAAAACAGTCTACTCATGTGTTTAGGATCGCTCTTTCAGAGGCAAAGCTTTAGCGTTGTCCTGGTAAAGAACCGTCTGCATCCCATGTTTAATTTCATTACAATTATTATTTTCTCCAACCAGTTCGTTAGGAAGGGATTATCATAGGTATTTTAAAAGCGGCTATTTCGGTTATAAAATGATTGTTCTAGTGCCTCTTTCAAGGATCAAAAGTCATACGAGAATCAATAGTCCCCGCTCAGAACGAATTTTGTTGATTGCCCTGTTCACACTCTTCAAAAGTTGGATCAAAGTCAACTGTTTTGTTAAAAAACTGTCTGAATACTGTGTTAATATACCCAGCTCTTTGTACAAGAGTTGTAAATTATTTAGATTTTCAAACGATCACATATAGGTTTTATAGCAGGTAAAGGGAACGTTTTCGTCTTGGCCGTCTCTTTGGCTCAAAACTTTGTAGAATTGTCCCCTGGGTCAACAGGAACATAAATTTTTGTGAGAGAGAGGGAGGATATTAGAAGACACGGAAATCAACCAAAAATCTCTGTCTCTGGTCAGCTTCAAACATAAAGCCATGAAATCTTGGGCCAAGAGAAAGCTAATGCATTGAAAATCTTAATTGGAGGCACAGGCTTTTTGAACACACAGGCCCAATTTGATATCCTCAAAAGAAGGTCCGAAAAAGGGCTAGAAATGTTTCTTCACCCGATTAGCTCAAAAATTTATGCTTAATTTCTTTAGCTAAGGGAACCCAAACACAGAAGGAAAAATAGAGATAAATATTAGTCTTCTAAAAACGGGAACCGAACAAGGGCCAATAAACTTTTTCTTCTGAACAGGTTACACATTAATTCTGTAAGTGTCTGGGCCAAATGTATGCTAATGAACAAGAATAATTTTAATTTGGGTGATTGAACATCCTTATCCTTGTATATTTTGAACTTGGAAACCCCAATTCTAAAGAAAAATTTGAAAAAAATTATACCTCCAAAAACACAGCCAGAAAATCGCAAACCTAAAATTAGTTGGGGTAACAGCTCCTCAGATATAAACCCAAAATTGGTCCTACAAACAATTTATCGGATTGGCTTCAAATTTACAAGAATTGTTGCCTTGGGTAGGGAACCAAACATTGCTTTAGGAGTAATAAGGGTGCTAGGGGACCCAGATATGGACCCGGAGACATGTCTTGTCCAATCAGTTGAAAGCTGTAGATCCTTTAGTGAAGGGAAAACTAATACAAGAAAATTGTTTTATGACAAGCCCGCCCCCCGTCAAAATGATCTTATTATTCTCTCTCAAAACTTACGTTATTAAGTCCTTTGGTCAGTAGCACCCCATTGAAAAGGAAAAATATACAAAAAATGGTTTCTCCAAAAAAAAATCAATTTTTTTATTATAATAGTCTGGAACTTACATTATTGAAATCTTAGGCAAATGGAAGCCTTAAGCAAAAAAAAAAAATAGGTTGGGGGTAAGGATCCCAAAACTAGCTCTCCAAAATTATTTTATTTGCTTGAAACTTATATCTAACAGTCCTTGGATCAAGTAGATACCTATACACACGAAAAAATGACGCGACTAAATATGCGGCCCTAAATAAACGAAAAAGCTTGTACTTCTGCATGTCTTAAAACTCAACTGTAAGTAAGGAGTGACTCGACCCAATAGTTATCGAAACTCTAAAAAAAACAGGAATTTTGATAACAATGGAAACATCAATAGAACTTAATTTGCATGCTGGTTCCAAATATTTAATATTAATGAAGTTTAATGTTACCAGCGAGCCTGAGAAAGTTTTCCCGATTTTATAAAAATGCGGGAACATGTCAAAAAGTCAAAGTATTTTAATGAAAATTACACTATCAGGTTTGGCATATTAGAAAAACTTACTTTAAAGGTTTCAAGCTCCTATATTCAAAATGTGGAATATTCTCCAGGGGAAATCTTATCTGAGGATTGGTGTGAAAGGGGATACCCTGGTATGATTTGAAAAACAGTCAGAACCTAAATAAAAAGACTAGTTTTTGAAATTAAGTAGTTACATGTTAAAACGAACAAAAAATTTTCCGAAGGGGCTACACATCCTCAAACTTCGCTCTTAACACTAGAGTCTGAATATTCGCAACAGTTCTTGAAGAAAGACTGTTCAAATACAAGGACCTTTGAATTTGAATGATACGTATTTTAAAGAACTTTAACAACTTTAAAGAACAATAATCTAATTCTGACTAAACACATATTTTCTTTATCTCTGCTCAACATAACTGGGTCCTGAGATATTATTGGATTATTCACATTGGTCTGATAAGATTTGTGACCTCGTAACCCTGATTACCTATAATGTTTTTGCCCAGATTACTCTGATAATATATTTTTTTTTTTTTAATTTTATGTATTGCTAAAAGTACGTCTCGAGTGAATTTCCATTATTAAATATCGAACTTTCATTAAAACTTTGACAAATTTATTGGCAGATACAGGTCATCATATTATGAAGACCAGACCTAACCAGCTGCCTAACTTTAATATCTTCATCCCTTCCTTCCCTTGTAAACTGAAGCCTTGACTCTTTTCATGTGCAGCATTAGCTGCTTGTCTCCACAATTGCATGTGGCACTTTTTTGAGCCTATTTCATGCCGTATTTCGGTTTCAAAATTCGACATAACATTTTTTCTCTAAGCTTGTTCTTTCTGATCCTCTCTCCGTGAAAAATCAACCCACAAAAATTTCTCAAGTAAAAATTACCTCCCACGTAATATGTTCCCGTCCCCAAAAATCCCCCCACAGTTCTCACCTCGCTGAAAATTTCCCCCTTAAACATCCTATGGACTATTCCCCTTAAAGACTTCTGGAAATCCTCCTCCATGGAAAACTCCCTGGGAACTTACCCCTGTGGAAAGTTGTTCCCAAGGTATATCCCCCCAGAAAATTCCTATCGTAGAAAGTCACTCCTCCACAAGAAATTCGTCCTGGACAATTGCCTCCCTGCTAAAATCTCATCCGGTCTATTCCCTTGGAACGTTCTCTCCACACATAAAATTGGGCAGCCAAAGAGGAACTAAGACAAATATAAGGAACGCTGTATGTCAATTCTAGACAATTCCTTCCGAGTGATACTTTCCTTGAAAAATCCCCCTCCCCCAAAATGTTACTTCCCCAATGGAAAACCTTCTTGTGGAAAATCCCCACGCAGAAAATCCTCCCCCCCCCAAAAAAAAATCGTATATTTCCTAATAAAAAATAATATATGTAAGCAATGGGCAAAATGCAGAACCTAAAACACTTTCCCAAAGAGTGGTGGGGTTACGTCATCCCTAAAGATATAGTTATTGAACCGTTTAATTGGGCTGCATAACAAATAACTATCGGGGGAAAATGTCTAAGGTGAAAAAAGGGGGTAGAAGGGGGCTAATTTCCCTTTAATCTTTTTTCAAATAAAGAAGGGCACTAGATTTAAATTACCATCTGAATAAACCCTGTAGATGCAATCCTTTCTGGAAAACAATAACAAATAAATAAAAAAAACAAAAAAAAACAATAAGATAAACATGCAACTTTGATCTTCCTTCTGCCAGAAAATACAAATTTTTGTAGATAAGAGCTTGAAACCTCTACAGTAGGGCTCTCATGTATGCTGAATTTGATGGTCCGGTTTTAGTTATGACCCTTGACTTCTTGGGGTATCTCTTCACTTTTCGAAACTCAGTAAAATTTTGTTGGGCTTGGAGCTTTTAATGGGTATCAGTAAACATAATATGTTTTGTATACTCGAGATCAACGTAGAAAGTCAGTGCTTTGGATACATTAATTGTTAATGAAAAAACAATGAAAACATTTTTTAAATGTTTTCACTTTTATGTCTTCACTTTTGACTATTAAAAAGGGCACTACCTTTGTCAATTTCTTATTGAATAAACCCCTTTTGAAGTAAATGAATAAATCCCTTCTATACAAAGTGCCCTGGTCAAAAAAAAGTGCCAACATCGTTCTTTACATAGGCATTAGCAAATGTGTGGTTTGAACTGGATATTTTACTGAAAGCATACGGAAAAAAGAATATTAAACCAAGAACTTCATTTATGCTTATTACTTATCGGCATGAGTTGAAAACCGTTTTTAGATATTTTGCCAGTCGATTATATTTTACTGCGTGTTCTTTTTTTGTAAATTTGTTTATTATATTTATCATAATTATACGTAATTATGATAAAATAACAATCTCATTCATTTATATATTTCAACGTTTTAATTATAGTTTTTTAGAATATTGATTATATTTTAGAAGGCAACTATCATGCCATCACAAAAGGCGAGTTAATAATATTTAAATCTGATGGTGACAATGACGGGTATATATGTCATGCACAGCATCGTGTGACAAAGAAAACTGTTTCTTCCAAGCCAGCTTTCGTAAAAACTGTCAGTAAGTATTTCTTATATTTTTTTTCCTACAGATTTTCTAAAGCTGGGGTTCACATAAACTACGGCCTCTGTGTCACGAGCGGTTATTTTTACCAGCATGTTTGTAGCTACTAGGAAATCTGGGAAAGAGGGTACTTTTGCAAATTGATCCTACTTTCTAAAAAAAAAGTAGTTTTCTAAAGGAAAGCAATAAGTGGCATTGAAACCTGTTTGCAAAAAACTGAAAAGCAAAATAAAACTGTTTTCAAAGAGGAAGGTTTTCAAAGAAAACTAAAGATTTGCGGTACATTAAATACGAGTATATACATAAAATCAAATTGTTATTTATATTGTAAAATGAAAAGTTATCTCTGTCAATGAATAAATGAGACCCAGGTCGAACAGAAATTCAAATAATAATCAAATCAAGCTAAAAAAAAACAGCAACTACCGCAAACAGGAGTAGTGACAATGGCCCTAAGCCTTGTAAAAGTCACAGCGTCATTTGTGCTATACTGAAACCAATTCATTTCGAAAAGTGAGTTTAGTTCTCATGACTTCAACAAAAAAAGAAACAAAATCCCCGTAATAGCCGAGACTACTGAAAAGAACCAATGAAAGTTGAATGATGTTTATTCCTGAAATTCTCTGCACTTTTGGATTAAGCGTTTTCTAAAAAAGAAAACGTTTAAAATATATTGTGTTTTCAGTAAAGTACTAATGACGCTTGTGTCTTCCAAGCCAGCTCTCACAAAAACAGTCAGCAAGCATTTCTTATATCTTTTTTTTCCTAAAGATTTTCTAAAGCTGGGTCTCACATAAACTCTGGCCTCTGTGTCATGAAGGGTTATTTTTTTGTGCGGACAACATCTGATCAAGGTGTCACCTGTCAGACGACAAATATTTCTTGTTGACACTTGTTCTGCCACGACTGGTGCACTTGAACCAAATCACGCCTCTTCATGGCTTATATGGCATATTGCAACCATAATTGACGTGCGTCACCCTACGCTCTAGTTTTGAAGCAGAGGATCACTTGGCTTCCAATAGAAAATTAATGTGGAAGAATTCCTTCAAATATGCTATACTTTTATAATTTTAGGAGTCTTAGTATATTCACTCCATGTTAAAACCTTAGCTGGAATTGAAATACACGTATAAAGGGAAGGTAGTATTTCAACATTTTTTTAAAACTAATTAATGGGACTGTCCAAATTAAAAGGCTTCCTCTAGTTAGGTGCATCAATCCTGAATTAGACTGGATGGCTTTATAAAAAGAATTAAATAAAAAAACAAGTTTTTTTAACTAAAAGAAAGGAGCAACATTAAAACTTAAAACGAACAGAATTTACTCCGTGTATGAAAGGGGCTGTTCCCTTCTCAACCCCCCGCTCTTCACGCTAAATTTTGTTTCTCTCTTGCTTCTACTTTATTAAACAGTAGAATACTTTAGCGTAAAGAACGGGGCGTTGAGAAGGGAATAGTTCCTTTCATACATGGAGTAGTTTCTGCTCGTTTTCAACTTTAATGTCGCTCCTTACTTTCAATTAAAAAAACTTGTCTTTTTTTATTTAATTTCTGACCTTTTTTGAATTAATGCATGTTTGATTTTGGCTCTCCGCACATGAATAATTAAAACGAAATATGCGTATTATTATTTTTTTTCGCCACATGGGTTTCTTTTAATTTTGGTCAGACGATTTTGAGACAAGTTGGTGGGGGGAGGCCTAGTTGCCCTCCAATATTTTGGGTACTTAAAAAGGCCACTAGAACTTTTAATTTTCAACGAACGTATTTATTAGTAAAAAAAATATACGTAACTTAGGAATTAACTTACGTAACGAACTTCTATATTCGTATGCTTTTATTATGTATATGAGGGGGATGAGGGGGTTTTCCCCCTCGTTAATGCCTCGCTCTTTTCACTAAAGCTTTAATTTTGTCCGAATTCTTTAAGACTGACCCCTGAATCACAAAGGCCGTAGAATAAATAGTTGAAGTTACTAAAAATACTTCAGCGTAAAGAGCGAGGTATTTAGGAGGAGATGGACCTCTCATATGCTTAATAATATCTGTTCGTTTTAAGTTTTAATGCTATTTAAAAACAATGCTAGAAAATCATGCGCCCCCTACATGGAATTTCTTTTCTTCCATGAAAAATTCCTCCAAGGGAAGATCATCCCACGTAGCCCCTTCCTCTCAACCCCCCCCCCACAACCAAAAAAAAACTGAAAACGTCTGTACACTTCCCAATAACCATTACTGTATGTAAACACTGGTCAAAGTTTGTAACTTGTAGCCCTTCCCTCAGAGACTGTGGGGGAGTAAGTCAGCCCCAAAGACATAGTTATTATCTTTTTTGAAAATGCTGAGCAAAATGGCTATCTAAAAATTTTGATGCGTTGACTTTGGGAGAAAATGACTTTGGGAGCGCTGAATGCGATGGTGTGATTTTGGTTAAGATTCTAAGACTTTTAGGGGGTGATTTCCTGTATTTTTCAAAATAAGGCAAATTTTCTCAGGCTCAACTCTTGATGAGCAAGAATAAATTTGATGAAACTTATATATATATATATATATATATATATATATATATATATATATATATATATATATATATATATATATATATATATATATATATATATATATATATATATATATATATATATATATATATATATATATATATATATTATATAAATATAGCATAAAAATCCAATTCTTTTGATGTATCTATCAATATCAAAATTCCGTTTTTTAGAGTTTTGTTTACTATTGAGCCGGGTAGCTCCTTACTACAGTTCGTTACCACGAACTGTTTGATAAAATTTAAAGTACCTTGGATGCCTTGATATGGTCTTGAAGACATATCAGTTTCAAAATTAGAGAACGGTGGCTAAACTAACGGCATTCAACGATTATTTGCTTTTCTAATTCCTTTCAGCTGAGCCTCTAAATTCTTGAAAGAAAGGCCGACGAGGACAAAAAGAGATGTTTAGAAAGTTTCGTCACAGGGTCCAACCCTCTGGATTCAATTCGCAAAACCATTGATTGCCAGGGGCCAGACAAAGCTAAAGAATCGTCGATATTAAGCGGATTGTAAAATCCGCTTATTTCCCATCGCAATCACAACTGAGCTTAACTCTATTGAGTGTAAAATCACCTTGACTAATTGGAGTAGGTCTTAGTCCATTTTCTACTGCTGTTTCTTAACAGCGTGTCCTGGCACTTAGCATATCTACTCGGGCTTTTTCCCGTCTGGGAAAATGTATTTTGATTTTTTTTTTTCCCTCTATCTGTTGTTTTCCAGATCCTTTATATCAAGCTTGCTATTTGACTAATTAATTTGCTAAAGTTTACATATTTTAAAAGAAAAAAAATTTTTAAAGACAATTTAAGGATTTTCATTTCAAATCCCAGACCGTTTTTAAAAGAAATTAAAATTGATTCTGCTCTGACTGGTGGCCTAAGAAGTCTTATACGAATGCTTCCAAAGCCCACCTATAAAATTGCAAATTTCACAAATTAAAGAAAAGTTTTGTTTGATCTACATTTAGAAGTTACTTAAGTTTAATTTTCCAGTGCTCCGCTTTTTTCTTGTGTTGTCGTAAGTGGGTTTGAATTAAATTAATTACTTCATTTAACTGATCTGATTTTTCAGAATACATACAAAATAATACTAACTCGTACACTCTAAAATTTTAATCAATTACAATAAAGTTTGAAGATCAATGAACCATGAACCCGGCGCAAAAGACCTTATCCAAGGGGAGGGGGGTAATATGCTTTGAACCCTTCCCCATGATCCTTTTTTTGGCTTTAAAAACTTATCAAAAAGTATATAAAAAAATAAAAAAAATTTGAAGAATTCATCTTCTTTCATTTCAATGAATTGCCTCATTTCATAACAATTTATTTATCAGTCCTGGTTGAACTTCGCTGATGTAACGATGCTGGGATTGTTTTCAAAAGCTGTTCATTTTAGTTTTATTGATTTTATCCTCTTGTAAGTTGTTTTTTCTTATTTGTATTGCTGAGGGCGGCCCTTGGACATAGGGCCGAAATATTCATTCTTATTTGTTTCCCACTATCTTAACAAAAAATTCCGTATTGTTATTCTTGTTTTTGGTGTTTTTGACACATGAAGCTATACTTATAAATATCTTCTTAATAATCATAGCGTCTTGTTACTCCTTTTATTCTGCATTTGTGCAGCTTTATATCAATGTGCGACTCTAATATATTTTATGTTCTGAATAATAACTCAGAATATAAACACTTATTTTTGCAGCTTTCTTCTCTAGTAAGGCAGTTTAGTTTGCATGCTTTGCAAAAAGACTCCACTCCTTTTCTTAAAAAATAAAATTAAATTAAAATGCAATACAAAGAAAAATGACAATAAGTTGCGTCTTTTAGGATATTAAATAAATAAAACTAGTTTTTTAAATGAAAGTAAGGAGCGACATTAAAAATGTAAAACGAACAGAAATTACTCCCTGTGTGAAAGGGGCTGTTCTATTCTCAACGCCCCACTCTTTACGCTACAGTTTGACTCTTTCTCTCAATTCTACTTTATTAAACAGTAAAAATTCCATATTTATGTAGATAGGAGGTTGAAATTTTTGCAATAGGGTTCTCTGATACGCTGAATGTAATGGTGTGATTTTTGTCAAGATTTTATGACGTTTAGGGGGTTTTTCCCCTATTTTCCAAAATAAGATAAATTTTCTCAGGCTCGTAACTTTCGATGACAAAGACTAAATTTGGTGAAAATTATATATTTAAAATCAGAATGACAATTCGATTCTTTTGATGTATCTTTTAATAACAAAATTCTGTTTTTTAGAGTTTCGTTTACTATTGAGCCGGGTCGCTCCCTACTACAGTTTGTTACCACGAATTGTTTGATAATATGCTCTTTTTATGGTTTTCTGGTCCTATCAAACAGTTCATGGTAACGAACTGTAGTAAGGAGCGACACGGCTCAATAGTAGCCCAAACTCTAAAAAATGGAAATTTGACACCAATAGCTACATAAAAAAAATTGCATTTTAATGCTGATTTCAAATATGTAACTTTCATCAAGATTAATCTGACCTATCAAAAGTTACGACCCTGAGAAAATTTGCCTCATTTTAGAAAATAGGCGAAAACACACCCAAAAAAGTCATACAATCTTAACGAAAGTCACACCATCAGATTCAGCGTATCAGAGAACCTTATTGTAGAAGGTTCAAGCTCCTATCTACAAAAATTTGGAATTTCACATTTTTTGCCAGAAGACAAATCACGGACGCGTGTTTATTTGTTTAAAATAAAAAAAAAAAACTAATTTATTTAGCTGAAAGTAAGGAGCAACATTAAAACTTAAAACGAACAGAAATTAATCCGTATATAAAATGGTTTGTCCCCTCCGCAATGCCTCGCTCTTTACGCTAAAGCTTTTAATTGTTTTAAAAAGTAGAATTGTGACAAAGAATCAAACTTTAGCGTAAAGAGCGAGGGATTGCGGAGGGGACAAACAATTTTATATACGGAGTAATTTCTGTTCATTTTAAGTTTCAATGTCGCTCCTTACTTTCAGCTAAAAAATTAGTTTTTTTTTTATTTAATTTCTGAACGTTTTTGAATTAATGCATGTTTGGTTTTGGCTCTCCGCACATAAATTATTAAAATGAAATTTGTATATTAATTCTTTTTTTGGCTAAATGGCTTTCTCTTAGTTTTGATCAGACGATTTTGAGAAATAAGGGGTGGAGAAGGAGGCCTTGTTGCCCTCCAATTTTTCGGTTGCTTAAAAAGGCAACTAGAACTTTTAATTTTTAACGAACGTTTTTATTAGTAAAAATTATACGGAGTATTAATTATATTATAAAATTATATACGGAGTAATTTCTGTTCATTTTAAGTTTTAATGTCGCTCCTTACTTTCAGCTAAAAAAATTAGTTTTTTTTTTATTTAATTTCTGAACGTTTTTGAATTAATGCATGTTTGGTTTTGGCTCTCCGCAAATAAATTATTAAAATGAAATTTGTATATTAATTCTTTTTTTTTGGCTAAATGGCTTTCTCTTAGTTTTGATCAGACGATTTTGAGAAATAAGGGGTGGAGAAGGAGGCCTAGTTGCCCTCCAATTTTTCGGTTGCTTAAAAAAGCAACTAGAACTTTTAATTTTTAACGAACGTTTTTATTAGTAAAAATTATACGTAACTTATAAATTAGCAACTTACGTAACAAACTTTCATAATCTTATATTTTTATTATGTATACAAGGGGGTTTGTATCCTCGTTAATACCTCGCTCTTTACACTAAATCTTAAGTTTTGTCCCAATTCTTTAAGAATGACCCCTGAATCAGAAAGGCCGTAGAATAAATAGTTGAAATTACTAAAAATACTTTAGCATAAAGAACGAGGTATTTATCTCCTCCTAAATACCTCGCTCTTTATGCTAAAGTATTTTTAGAACCCCTCATATGCGCTATAATCTCTGTTCGTTTTAAGTTTCAATGCTACTCCTTCCTTTCATTTGAAAAAACATGCTTTAAAACATGCTTTGTCAAATAATAAAAGATATTTAGATGATATTTTGGTCTTAAATTGTAAGGATTTCATTGATATTTCTAAAAATATATATCCATCAGAGCTTATTCTTGAGCCTAGTCATGGCGCTGGTCATGAAGATCATTTCTTAGATTTAAATATTAATATTTGTGATAATAATAAATTAAGTTTTAAAATGTATAATAAAACGGATGATTTTGATTTTGAAGTGATTAGTTTCCCATTCCCTGAAAGTAATATACACTCAAATATCACATATTCAGCGTTTTTCTCACAGTTACTTCGTTATGCAAGGATTTGTAGTAATTATATTGATTTTAAAAATAGATGTAAAATCTTAAGCCAAAGATTGATATCAAGAGGTTTTTCTGCAAATAAATTAACCTGGCAATTTAAAAAATTTAGTTTTCACTATAACGAACTTCTAAATAAATATCAAAAGAATTATCTAGAAATACTTAAAGAAATTTTTAACTAATTTCGGAGGTTCGAGAAATGTTGTCACAGCGCCATTTATTTTGAATTGTGTTTCTAATTGAGCGGATTTTTTAAAAAATTAGCCACATGGTAAAGATGAATTCTATAATTGTTTAGTTCATTCAGGTTTTTTGCAATGTGTTAATATTTGTGATTTGGTAAAATTTATAATATTTAGTTTACCTATTGTTGCTAAAGGGAGGGATATATTAACAGGATAAGCTTGTTTTGGTTTTACTTGGTTGTTTTACATTTGCTGGGTTTTTTTTTTCATAGGCATGTATTTTGGGGGTGATACCTGACGTGGGGATGCCATGAATATTCTGTGGTAGCCACAACACTGTGCTGGGTAGAGAATTTAGAGTGGCGAAACCCTATATAGGCCAGTGTATTCTCCTGATGAGCCCTTATGTTGGGTGTTGCCTCTGAATTATTTGTCTATATTATTTTTTCTATTGTTCGGTAAATGACGACTTATACTTATTGACGACATGACTGCCTGTCCATGAATTATTCTTTATGGTTGATTGTGTGTGGCTATGCTGTTTGACCTATGTGATTGTATGGATGAGTAGGGTTAAGGCCTCATTCAAGTGCTGGTCTATATTAATCACTAATTTAGGAAAACAGTCTTCCTTTTCTCCTTCTGTCTCTTTTTTTTTTGTGTGTTTGTGCTGTAGCATTAGTGATTTCTCTTTTCATGATATTTAAACACTGGTCAAAGTTTGTAACTTGCAGCCCCTCCCCCAGGGATTGTGGGGGAGTAAATCATCCCCAAATATATAGTTATTATGGTTTTCGACTATGCTGAACAAAACGGCTATCTCAAAATTTTGATCCGTTGACATTGGGAACAAAATGAGCGTGGGAGGGGGCCTAGATGCCCTCCAATTTTTTTGGTCACTTAAAAAGGGCACTAGAACTTCTCATTTCTTTTAGAATGGGCCCTCTTGAGACATTCTAGGACCACTTGGTCGATACGATGACCCCTGGAAAAAAAAAAAAACACAAACAAACAAATAAACACGCACCCGTGATTTGTCTTCTGGCAAAAGATACAAAATTCCACATTTTTGTAGATAGGAGCCCGAAACTTCTACAGTAGGGTTCTCTGATACGCTGAATCTGATGGTGTGATTTTCGTTAAGATTATATGACTTTTAGGGGGTGTTTACCCCTATTTTCTTAAATAAGGCAAATTTTCTCAGGCTCGTAACTTTTGATGGGTAAGACTAAACTTGATGCAACTTATATATTTAAAATCAGCATTAAAATGCGATTCTTTTGGTGTAGCTATTGATATCAGTTTTGGTTACTATTGAGTTTTGAGTTTTAGAGTTTTGGTTACTATTGAGCCGGGTCGCTCCTTACTACAGTTCGTTACCACGAACTGTTTGATTTGCTGTTTTTTTTATATATTTTTTTTTTCAGTTGTGATCGTATCGACCCAGTCGTCCTAGAATGTCGCGGGAGGGCTCATTCTAACAGAAATTAAAAGTTCTACTGCCCTTTTTAAGTGACCAAAAAAATTGGAGGGCACCTAGGCCCCCTCCCACGCTCATTTTCCCCCAAAAGTCATCGGATCAAAATTCTGAGATAGCCATTTTATTCACCATAGTCAAAAAACCTAATAACTATGTCTTTGGGAACGACTTACTACCCCGCAGTCTCCCTGGGAGGGTTGCAAGTTACAAATTTTTACCTGTGTTTACATATAGTAATGGTTACTGGGAAGTGTACGGACATTTTCTGGGGGATTGTTTTTGGTTTGGGAGGGAGAGTTGAGGGGGGGGGGGTTACGCGGGAGGATCTTTCCATGGAAAAACTTCTCATGGGGGAAGAGACTTTCAATGAAGGGGGCGCAGGATTTTTGCATTATTTAAAAAACCAGGAAAAAATAAATATGAGACATTTTTTCTACTGAAAGTGAGGAGCATCATTAAAACTTAAAACGAGGAGAAATTATTGCGCATAAGAGGGGTTTACCTTCTCGTAATACCTCGTTCTTTACGCGAAAGTATTTTTAGTAATTTCAACTATTTATTCTACGGCCTTTGTGATTCAAGGGTCATTCTTAAGGAATTGGGACAGAATTTAAGCTTTAGTGTAAAGAGCGAGGTATCGACGAGGAGTGAACTCCTTCATATACGCAATAAAAATATACGAATATAGAAGTTCGTTACGTAAGTTAATTCGTAAATTACGTTTTTTTTACTAATGAAAATGTTTCTAAAACAATTAAAAGTTCTAGTTGCCTTTTTAAGTAATCACAAAATTAGAGGGCAGCTATACTTCCTCCTTCTCTCCTTTTTTCTCAAAATCTTCCGATTAAAACTATGAGAAAGCCATTTAGCCAAAAAGAAAATTAATATGCAAATTTCGTTTTAATTATTTATGTGCGGAGAGCCAAGATCAAAATATGCATGAATTAAAAAACGTCCAGAAATTAAATAAAAAAAAAACAAGTTTTTTTAAATGAAAGTAAGGAGCGACATTAAAACTTAAAACGAACAGAACATACTCCGTATATGAAAGGGGCTTTTCTTCCTCAACGCCCCGCTCTTTACGCTAAAGTTTTTTCCTTTTTAAAAAGTAGAGCTAAGAGAAAGAGTCAAACTTTAGCGTACAGAGGGAGGCGTTGAGGAGGAAAAGCCCCTTTCATATACGGAGTAATTTCTGTTCGTTTTAAGTTTTTATGTCGCTCCTTACTTTCATTTAAAAAAAACTTGTTTTTTTTATTTAATTCATATAAATAGAGGAAAAAAGAAGATGGCTTTCTTCATTGAAAAAAGTGTCCTTTAACTTCATTGGTTAAGGTGTGCGACATATTTCGTAATTCCGACCCCTTACTCCTTAAGCAAATATCAGAAAGGGAATATGAATATCTTCTTTTTTTTTAAACCTGATTGGCTGTCTTGAGTTTCTCTGGGAAATTTTAAGCCAGTGATAAAAACAAAAATTTAATTTCTGCGTGGTTGGTTCTTTGGTATAAAGCCAGTGAAAAACAAAATTTTTGAGCCACAAGATTTCTAATAAATAGTCGTTCTGTTTCTCTGTTGCTTCACTGCTTTATTTTGTGTTCAGGAGAGGCATGCGGAATCAAAACAGCACGAATCACATCATTTTCTATTTTTATTTTAAGTGTGGCTTGAAATGATATTTTTTGTCGGCTATTTTTAGTTATAACTGTCCAAAACAAATTTGGAAATCAAACTGGAGATTTATTTGTACAAAAATGCTACACTATTTTAACATACTTGTACCTAATCATAGTTGATTCGAAATCTGATAGAACGAAAGATTTATATTTCTGGGTGGTTTGTTTGACTTTCAATTTAGAATTTTCCACTTGTGAATCCGTGAAAGAAAATTGGAACGGTTTGTACTCCTTGGAAGATGAACACTACCGAAGAAAAATTTAATTTAAATCTGAATAAATTTCGACTAAACCAGCAAATAAAAGCAAACAAAGAGATTAAAAGCTTTAAAACATTCAAAAAATCTAGGATTTTTATTTTAAATCTAACAAAATTTACGTAGGTATTTACACTTTGAAGGAAAATTTTCGGTTTATATTTTTTCAGATAATTTTTGGAGATACTAATCGCTTTCTCTCATAAATTTTATTGTCACTTCCGTATGCTACGGCAGATTTTACAAAATTGTAACAAAAATAAATAAAGTAGTCAAGATTGCCAAGGTGGCGATATTTGAATTGATCATGTTTGCGATGGTTGAAACTTTCATAGAGTAAAACCGATCAACTTGTAAACTTGGAGATATTTCTGGAGGGAAATTCGCCATTGTTTGCTGTTACTATGTTGTGAACTAAGGCTTTAAAATTTTTTCTGAAAAAGAAAAATTTATGTAACTAAACATTACAAATTTTAAAGTAACCCCCCTAAGGCGTAATTCACTTTTTCGTTCGCCTTTTCCAGCCTATGAAGCACTTGTAAAACTGATCCTTAATTACTGCTGACTACACCTTTGACACTGATTATTCAATTATCTCATAAACATGAAAATTGTATCCTTTCAATTTTTCTTTAATTTTTGTGAATAAAATCACAGGAGGGCTAAATTTGGTGAGTAGGAGAGGGATAACCAAAGACCATTTTGTCCTTTTTGGCTAAAATGACTCGACGATGATGGCTATATGAGAGGGCGTATTACCATGATGAAGCACCGACAGCTGATTTTGTCACAAAGTGGGTCTCTCTGCAAATTATGTTGGGCACTGTTTTATTACTTCCAGGAAGTATGCAGAAATAACTGTTTGAACATAAGGGACCCAAATTTTGGAGCATGATTCCCCACAAGTTGTGAAAAAAATGTTACCTGCCCCTAATATTTTTTATGATATCATGGCTCATTTGTTTTTGTTTTCTTGTGTTTATTCCTTGTTCTTATTCCTACTCCTATGATCGTACTCTAAACTTTCCATAAATGATGTATGAGCTCACCAACAGATTTTTACAATAATACAAATGCTTTCTCTTTGGTTCAACAGTCGTATTTTTAGAATGAATTTAATCCAAAGCATAGTACAAATATACACGAACACTAGTGGAAAGTCTAATACTCTCTATTGGTGCTTTTTGAAAAACATCTAAAACCACACAAACTAAGGCACTCTTCATAAACCTGGCTTCCCGTACGATCAGTGAAAAATCTTAGCACATCACGACGAGAAACTATTGTTCTGATAATCTGGGAACATCCCAAATAGCACACTATGAATGTGTTTCATGTTTGGAAAAACTTTTCGCTACTGTTCGTATATATTTTATACTGTGACATGAAGCTTAAGCATCTCCTACTCTTGCATCAGGATTAGACTTACTGTTTCTCTTTTGATTCTGGTATGTGCAATGACATCTCTGTCCGCAGGGTAGCGGTCTGAGCTGTTATATTTCCACTCTTTGTTAAAAAAATCACAGGCATTAACAGGACCCAAAAAGAAACCCGGCGGCATGTTTAATGAAATCCAAAATATGTGAAGTCTTCCAAAATAAAAATAAATGAATAGGGGATTGAATTTCAAAAACTATACATTCGATTTTTAGTCATAATGTGTGAACAATAAGAAGCAGAAAGAAAACAAACAAGAGTGATACACGACTAAAGAAAAACCTTGAGTTTTCAAAAATAAAATAAAAGAGGGAGAGCGAGAGAGAATTTTTTTTAAAAGTGGGGAAAAATTTAGCTCTATCTTTGAATTGAATCGAATTTTATTTAAAAATGTATCATTTAGACAATCAAACGTATAAGAAGAAACTTTGCACACAATATGGAACAACAAATAAAAACGGCGAAAAAGCCCTTACCGCAAAATGCTTTTCAGTCTATTTTAACTTTACTGCTGATATTTAGCTCCTGAAAAGTGCTTTGAAACGCATTGCCAACACTAGGTCCCATATGGCGACTGATAAATCCTGCCCAGCTACTCTACCTACGCTCAATCATAAGGTTATCCACACTTATAGCACTTTACTTATGTATATCATTAATTTTAACAAAAATTAAGGAACACCGTTTGGGCATAAATCATTCCAGCGTTGGCATACAAAGACCTCAGCCTGAGGATCCCTGAAGTGCCTGACATTCGTCGCTCCTAATTTTCTATAGCATATATCTGTATCATTAAAACTGTTCACATAATTTTCAATTATTCTAACCTATTTATTTGTAAATTTTGCATACATTGATAATTAAAGTAAAATTACTTATTATTAATTAAATTAAAATAAAATTAAGTAAGAACATCAAACGTAAGTGTAAGCAAAGAGCAACATGGGCTAACACCAACTGGCAGTAAAAAGAAGAGGTTTTGGTAAAAATATGTCAATCAAAAGAATTACCTCTTTAGTATGCTAAATATATAAACTCAATTAAGTTTAACGTTTATCATCAAAAGTCATTAACCTGAAAAACATGCCTGATTTTCAGAGAAACTGGAAAATACCACGAAGATGGCAAGTGATCTTGATGAAAATTGTACCGTGGAATTCAGCACATCAGAAAACTATAGTAGAGATTTCAAGCCCCCATATAAAAATATGGAATTTATAATTATTTTGGTGAAGGAAGATCACGGATGATTTTTTTCACATGGATGATCACATAGAATTATTGTTTGAAAACCGGAAGACTGCTCACTCAAAAGAAAGGTTCAAACGATTCAAACGATTGATTCCTGAGTCCCTTTTAAAAAGACTGATTGACTTTGTCAGACAGTTCGTGGTAACGAACTGTAGTAAAGAGCGACCCGACTCAATAGTAAACGAACCTCTAAAAACGAAATTTTGATACTAATAGATACCATCTAAAGAATTAGATTTTTATGCTGATTTTAAAAATATAAGTTTCAGCAAATTTAATCTTAACTATCCAAGTTACGAACCTGAGAAAATTTGCCTTATTTTGGAAAGCAGGAGGAAACACACCCTAAAAGTCATAGAATCTTAGTAAGTTAATTCGTAGGTTACGTTTACTCTTTACTAATAAAAACATTCGCAAAAAATAAGAAGTTCTAGTTGCCTTTTAAGCAACCAAAAGATTGAAAGGCAACCAGGCCTCCTCCCCTACCCCCTTTTCTCAAAATCGTCGGATCAAAACTAAGAGAAAGCCATTGAGCCAAAATAAAAATTAATATGAAAATTTCGTTTTGATTATCCATGTGTGGAGAGCCAAAATTAAAACATGCATTAATTCAAAAACGTTCTGAAATCATGAAAAAAACAAGTTTTTTGACTGAAAGTAAGGAGCGACATTAAAACTTAAAACGAACAGAAATTACTCCGTATATGAAAACGGCTGTTCCTTCCTCAACGGCCCGCTCTTAGCGCTAAATTTTTTATGTTTTAAATAGTAGAGTTGAGATAGAAAGTCAAACTTTAGCGTAAGGAGCGGGCGTTGAGGAGGGAACAGCCTTTTTCATATACGGAGTAATTTCTGTTCGTTTTAAGTTTTAATGTCGCTCCTTACTTTCAGTTAAAAAACTTTTTTTTTATTTGGCTAAACAGTTCGTGGTAACAAACTGTATTAGGGAGCGAACCGGCTCAATAGTAAATGAAACTCTAAAAAACAGAATTTTGATACTAATAGATACATCAGCGAGTTATTTGCCAAAATCCGCAATTTGTAGAAAATTCAAACAAACTTGAACTGCCTACGACATATACCAACGTTGGTAGTCCGTCGTCGGCGGTTCAAATTTGTTTGGATTTTGTGCAAAAAGTCATTATCTATAAATAAATAAAACCCAAAATATTGACCAAACCCTTGTTTAAAATTTGATAACTAGATGTGTTAACCCGTATAAACTACCTCTGGTGAAAAATGAAAGATCCCGTTCCAACCTTCGGTATATGATCCCATCAATAGCCAACAAATATTCATTAAATAAATTTGTTGAGTTACCAAATGGATCTTTCAAGAGACGATTAAAAAGTTATATAATGGAATCTGCTTTGCAAGAACGGTTGGTAAATTTTTTTTATTTTAAATTTTATTTTGGCCTCACTCCACTTACTCCACCTGAAATACTCTCATTAAAGATACTGTTTTTTTTTTCTTTTTTTTTATTGATGAAATAGTGGTTCAATTTTTCTTTGTTCTGTATCAATGAGGATTGTTAAATTTTGTTTATATGTCTTGCCCAGTAGTCGAGCTTGTCTCTCCATTTGGGCAAGTTGAAGATTTTGATGAATATGAATTTTTGAATAAATGAATCTGAATCTTAATACCCAAATTACAGTAAGTCACCAAGTCAAACGTAAAACGACCAAAAATCACGACGCCAAGGAGTAGGGTTAACGCCTCCTAAGCATTTTATAAACCAGAACGTAATTTGCACTTTAATGAAAAAGATCTTTGTTCATCTTTGAAAAAGATGTCCTTTTATTTCTCATAACATAAAAAAATTACTATCGCAACCATGATTACGTAAGAAAACAGATGAATGTAACTTGACAGTTTAATATATACTGACGTTCATTCCCGAATGTCTTAATAGTATTGGATTTATTGAAGTTATAAAAAAAAACTTACAAATGTGTTTTATTTTCATTAAATAGAAAACTACGTTATGGTGTTTAGAAGCCACAGTTAGCGTACAAACAGCGTATTTTGATTTAAATAAACATCCCTCTCAAAATTCCCTGAAAGTCCAATTTTGATATGCTTAGCCTTAGTAGTAGTATTAGGTTTAGTATTAGTTACAGTAGTAGACTGCATGCGGTACCTCTTAGTTTACTCAAAATTTCCTTTAATATACACTGAAGGTTTGAACTTAGTACCCTAATATGCTCCTGAGACACACCTTTTTATGGAACTTGGTATTAACCAAGTGACATAGCGATCGAAAATTCTGATCGCGGTCTGAACAGATCTTCGGTCTGTCTGTCCCGGTTTTGCTACTTTAGGCACTTCCAAGTAAGCTAGGACGATGAAATTTGGCAGGCGTATCAGGAACCAGACCAGATTAAATGTTTTCATGATTCAGCCATCTGGGGGAGGGAATGTAGGGACAGTTAAATCGGAAAAATTAGAAAAAAGGAGGCATTTTTAACTTACGAACGGATGATTGGATCTTAATGAAATTTGATGTTGGGAAGAAAATTGTGTCTTAGAGCTCTTATTTTAAATCCCGACAGGATCAGGTGACATTGGGGAGAGTTGGGGTGGGGAAACCTAAAATCTTGGAAAACACTTAGAGTGGAGGGATCGGGATGACACTTGGTGGGGAAAATATGCACAAGTGTACGTGATTGAAGCAACCAGAAGGGATGCGCTCTCTTTGGAGGAGTTGGGGGGGGAGAGTTTATTCTGGAAAATAAAAAAATGAGGTATTTTTAACTTGTGAAGGAGTTATCGGATTTTATTGAAATTTGATGTTTCCAAGGATATCGTGTCTCAGAGCTCTTATTTTAAATCCAGACCGTATCCGGTGACATTGGGGGGAGTTGGGGGGAGTGTAGCCTAAAATCTTGGAAAACGCTTAGAGGCGAGGGATCAGGATGAAACATGGTGGCAAAAATAAGCACAAGTCCTAGATACGTAATTGACATAGCCGGAATGGATCCGCTCTCTTTGGGGGAGTTGGGGGGAAGGGTTAATTCTGAAAAATTAGAAAAATGAGGCATTTTTAACTTGAGAAGGAGTAATCACATCTTAATGAAATTTGATGTTTGGAAGGAAATCGTGACTCAGAGCTCTTATTTTAAGTCCCGACCAGATCTCGTGACATTGGGGGGAGTTGGGGGGGGGAACCTAAAATTTTGGAAAACGCTTAGAGTGGAGGAATCGGGATGAAACTTGGTGGAAAAAATAAGCACAAGTCCTAGATATGTGATTGACATAACCGGGACGGATCCGCTCTATTTGGGGGAGTTGAGGGGGAAGGGTAAATTCTAAATCAGTAATTTTTTAATTGTTTTCAGCAATTTTCAATTTAATATCCTTACCCTTAGAAGTAGTAGTAGTCGTAGTAGTAGGAGCAGTGTAAGTGGTAGTAGTAGCTATAATAATAGTAATAATAGTAACAGCAGCAGCAGTAGTAGTATGCCCATTTGGCTTAGTAGTGACTTGAAATCCCCTCATCCTGTCCTGAAAGTGTTAACTTGATGCTTTCAATCGTTCCTATGTTATTGCTGGTGAGCCTTTTTGACAAATTTTCACCTCTTTTCAATGTTTTTCATGTGAAAGTAAGGAGAAACATTGAAACTCTAAACGAACAGGATCTATTTTTTAAAAGGGGGGAGGGCTGCTCCTTCCATAGCCCTTGCTGTTTACGCTAGAGCCTCAAAGTTATAGCTATTGGACCTTTCAAATATGTTAAACTCAACGACTATCTTAAAATTTTGATCAGGTGTTTTTTTTTTTGGGGGGGAGGAATTTCTTGGGAGGTTGGCAAGTTACAATTTTCAGTTACCATTTTGTTACAGATTTTGGGCAAGTTGCCAATTTGTGTAAGTTGCATTTAAACAGGTCAGTAGAATGCTCCATTTTCTTTCTAATGAGCCTTTTTCCAATGTTCCAATACCCTTGGGGAGAAAAACACATGCCCCAAAAAAACAAAAACAAAACACATATCCCAGCCAGTCACTCTAAAACAAAGTAGAAAATTTCTTGTTTATTTAAAAGCTTGAAACCTCTCTAACAGTTTTCTTATATGTTAAATTATATGACAGAATTATCATTAAATCACTCAGCCCTTTTTAGGTTTCTTTTTTTCTTTTTCAAAGATTGGGCACACTCTTGAGCCTCAAAAGTTTTGACGAGCAGCTTTGAACTGTATGAGTTCGCTATCACCAACTTTGTAATATAAAAATATTTAAATATAAAAATCAAATATTTTCATCTAAGCATCGATAAAACATAGTTCCTGGTTTCAGTTAGCGTACAAATAGCGTATTTTGATTTAAATAAACATCCCTCTCAAAAGTTCCTGGTTTCATCTGCCCCCCCCCCTTTAGGTAAATTTCTTGTTGGTGCTTATATAGCACCCCCTCCAACCTATCCTCCTTTTGTGCCGGTAAGGAAATGAATGCAACCTTTTATGTTAAAAAACAAAAAAAAATCCCACAAAAGGAAGAAAAAAGTTACCCTGCACCGCCCGTATTCAGGCATAGCCCAGATGGAGGGAGATTAATTCCTTTCAACTCCCTACCCCTTTTTATATTTATCTAATGTTTCATCAACTTTCAGAAAATTTAGAAATTACATTGCACTTTTTTTAGCCATTTGGATAAAAGCTATCTGGTACTCTTCTAGCCATCTGGCACCCATCCCCAAAACAATGACTTACCCCCCCCTCCTTCATAACACCCGAAGTTTAATTATATATCACTGTACTTAATTCTATCAAACATCAAACGAATCAACTCAGTTATACAATAAATGCTTATATTAACCAGTTATCTTTAATGGACTGAACGACTTTTCAGAAAAGTATGCACCATCATATGGTACTCTACATCGCATGCACCACCTGCTCTGACACTTGGAAGCTCAATCTATAGTTTCCTGATTCTTCTAAATCTAATACCTCTCTCAGAATTTCTAATTAATAGCAGCTTAGCCGTATTTGCTGCAAAATTATACTATTTTACAACAACATGGCAGAAAACGCCATTTTCCTGTGGCAAAGTCTTTTGACTATTCGTAAAAGAAACTAGAAATTTTAATATCCAGTCAATAAGCCATCTCTTGATTCCTAAGATCATTAGTTGTGTACTTTCACCCTTGGGAACAAACAAAAAGAAACAGTGACGAAAAACAAATAAACTTACATGCGCAATCTTTCTTCTGCGAAAATGAAAATGGCAAAATAAGCATTTTTGATGATAGAAGTTTGAAAAGTCGACAAAAGGGTTGTCTGAAAAGTGTACGCCAGATTTGATGGTGTAATGTGCATCAAGATCACTGGAATTTTTGTGGATCTTTAATTTGAATAAATTAATTTACTTTGAAATCACTGTAAAAACAATTTTGATCTATGCTTGTGATATTATCAAGGCTGGTTTTCAAAAAAATCGACTACTATTTGCCCATGGTGCACATTACTAATAATTGGCTTCTACGAACTGCTTCTTTGGATTCAAACAAAAAGTTTCAAAACGATTATTTATGAAACTCAAAAATGTCAAACGATACCTTACCCCTTGAGAAGTTTAAGGGATAATAGGCCTACTCCTGTTTCTGGGATTGTTTGGTTGTTTTAAGCTTAACTTAATAATTCGTTTTAGTTTTTGTTCATTTTGATGTTTGTTCTTCGTTTTAAGTTTAAATTAAATAAATAAAGGATTTTTTTTTAACTGAAAGTAAGGAGTGACATTACAACTTAAAACGAACGGAAATTACTCCGTTTATGAAAGGGACTGTTCCCTTCTCAACGCCCTGCTCTTTACGCTAAAGTTTGACTCTGTCTCTCAATTCTACTTTATTGAACAGTAAAAAACTTTAGCGTAAAGAGCGGGGCGTTGAGAAGGTAACAGTCCCTTTCATACATGGAGTAATTTCTGTTCGTTTTAAATTTTAATGTCGCTCCTTATTTTCTGTTAAAAAAACTAGTTTTTTTTTTTATTTAACTTCTGACCGTTCTTGAATTAATGCATGTTTTATTTTGGCTCTCCACACATGAATTATTAAAATGAAATTTGCATATTAATTCTTTTCTTGGCTAAATGGATTTTCCTTAGTTTTGTTCAGACGATTTTTCGAAATAAGGGGTGGGGAAGGAGGCCTAGTTGCCCTCCAATTTTTCGGTTCCTTAAAAAGGTAACTAGATTTTTTAATTTTTAAAGAACGTTTTTATTAGTAAAAAATAAACCTACCTTAAGAACTAACTTACGTAACAAACTTGTATATTCTTATATTTTTATTATGTATATGAGGGGATTTGTCCCCTCGTTAATACCTAGCTCTTTACACTAAAGCTTTAATTTTGTCCCAGTTCTTTAAGATTGACCCGAAGGCTGTAGAATAAATAGTTGAAATTACTAAAAATACCTTAGAGTAAAGAGCGAGGTATTTAGGAAGAGATGGACCCCCCATATGCGTAATAATCTCTGTTCGTTTTAAGTTTTAATGCTGGTCCTTACTTTCAGTTGAAAAAACTTTTATGTTCATTTTTTCATTGTTTTTCTTTTTTTAAATGATGCTAGAAAATCCTGCGCCCCTTTTATGGAACTTTTCTTCTCCCGTGACAAACTCCTCCAAGGGAAGATCCTCCCACGTAGCTCCATCCCCTTTTCTCACCAAACAGGGGGTAAGAATCCCCCTGAAAAGGCGTGTACACTTCCAAATAATCACTATTGTATGTAAACGCTGGTCAAAGTTTGTAACTTGCAGCCCCTCCCCTGGGGACTGTGGGGGAGTAAGTCATCCCCAAAGACATTGATTATGTTTTTCGACTATGACGAACAAAATGGCTATCTCAAAATTTTCATCCGTTGATTTTGGGAAAAAATGAGCGGGGGAGGGGGCCTAGGTGCCCTCCAATTTTTTGGTCACTTGAAAAGGGCACTAGAACTTTTAATTCCCGTTAGAATGAGCCCTCTTGCATCATTCTAGGACCACTTGGTTGATACGGTGACCCCTGGGGAAAAAAAAAAACCGTGAAGACCGTCAGACCGTGGAAAAAAAAATCAGAAAGACCGTGATCGGTTCTTCTGGCAAAAATACGAAGTACATTTTTGTAGATAGGATCTTGAAACTTCTACAGTGCGATTCTCTAATACGCTGAATACGATGGTGTGATTTTCGTTAAGATCCTATGACTTTTAGGGGGACATTTCCCCCTATTTTCCAAAATAAGGCAAATTTTCTCAGGCTCGTAAGTTTTGATGATATAGACTAAATTTGATGAAACTTATATATTTTAAATCAGCATGAAAATCCAATTCTTTTGATGTATGTTCTAGTATCAAAATTCGGTTTTTTAGAGTTTTGTTTACTATTGAGCCGGGTCGCTCCTTACTACAGTTTGTTACCACGAACTGTTTGATTATGATACGATTTAATTGCTTCTATTCTATGGTTCGAGGTGGCTCTTTGACTTCTTTAAAAAAAAACTTCAAAAACGTTTTATAAATCGCTATGAGAAATTGTTTAAAATAACGTTTACTTTTGACTTTTTAAGTTTTGTCTGATGCTGATGGAAAATGCTGCTTAGATTTATTGAAAGTCGCTAATTAGGTTCTTCCAATCTTGCTTCAATAAAATCATTTTCCGGAGGGATCTTCTGTTTCAAATAAGAATCATTTCCCTCTATTTTGCACTAAGAAAATACGTCTTTCAGAGCTGATTTTCTTTCTGTTCTTGTGCAGTGGATAATAAGGCTTTGAGCATCTTGTATAATTAAGTTTCAAAACTTCCAGCTCCTGGGGTTGCCATACCACCAACGATATTGGATGTCAACAGTGTATTCCGGTTTCGCAGTGGGGAGCCAGCTATAATTCCATGTGTAGCCCAAGGTCATCCCGCACCCAATATAAGGTAAGTAACGAAGCGAAACCTAAAAGAGAGTAAAGATTTAACCATCATATTTGTCTATGTTAAAAAGTGTGCTTGAACTCCATTGATTTATTTCTGTGACGTATTTTTGTTTCAGCCAATCGTATTGTTTCAAGACGCATCATATTGACAGAAAGTTTAGCCATTAAAATTAATGCCAAATTTTATTAAATCTTTTTTTTATGTTTCACCCCGTTAGATGTATGTAGTTATGAGTCATAGCATTTCTTACAAGCAAACTCTGTGTTTCCTTGGGATGAAACTCAAATACTTATTTAACGGCTGTACAAGGGCGCATCCAGGATATTTTTTCGGGGGAGGGAGTGTTTGTTCCAGAGTGGGGTTTTCCTAAAGGAAATTTTGCGAAATGCAAAAATTTTTCACATATGCAAAAAAAATTCTTTTTTGCTACTTTTTACGAGTTGGAAAAATCTCGGAAGGGGGGAGCAGGGAAGGGTAGGGTTCAAAGCGAGTAACATCCATCTTGTATAGGGCCTTGTGGCTATTAAATGGCTTGTATAGTTTTAAGTCGAGGTTTAAAGCCATCTACTGTAATATTTTAGCCAAATTTTCAAGAGCTTAGTATTATCTTCATAAGCAGCGTAAAAGCGCTGTTTAATTGAAGTGCGATGTGGGCACTATGTATTATTTATTATTATTTTTTCTTGTCACCAAGGCACTTCGTATGGAAATATTTGGGATGAAAAATTCAAAAGAGCTCATTTAACCGGAAAATTTAAAGTTCTATTGCCCTTTTTAAGAGTCAAAAGTAACTGGATGGCAACCAGTCTCTCTCCTGTGCCCTTTAATTACCCAAACCCATCCAATCAATATTTTGGGACTGCCATTTTGTTCAACATAGTTGAAAGATCCCATAGCGCTTTGGGAAAGGGCTGTAAGTTGTCCAGTTCATTCCTTGTTTATGCATTGTCTTTGTAATTTTGTAATTGGGAAAAACACCATGTTTGACCTTAAGTGTTCAAAAATACTAAGGACATTCAGGTAAAGCTTTCAGTGAATGTTAAAGAGAACGTTTAATTAAATTAAAACAAGTTATGTGCATACAGGTTGTCAATGGAGCGTAACCCAGGAGGGATTAAAGGTATTAAGTCGGAACTTTCAGGCAATTATGAGAGGGATGATCAATTGACTGAAAACGCAATATTTTGACTACTATTAATACTCCTACTATTAATACTACTACTACTATTACTGCTACTACTACTATTACCACTACTACTGCTACTGCAACTACTGCTTATTTAGCGACTACTACTAATGCTAAGAATATTGAGGTAAAAATTTGAGGAAATGTTTAGGGGAAAGTTGAGCTCAGTCAAAACATACTATGTGCATACATACAGATGTCAAAAAAGTTTATCAGCAATATCTTAGCAACGCCTTACCATATTAAGCTAAAACTTCCATGGCATAATGAGGGGGATGTTCAACTGCCCAAAAGACAACTTACTACTGCTACTAATAGTAGTACAGCTGCTACTTTTTGTAGTCCTCTACTAATGCTGGTAATAATAACCTGCTACTATTACTGTCACTACCACTATGAGTAAGGTTAAGGGTATGAAGGTGAAAATTTCAGGGAATATTTAGGGGGCTATTGTATTGTAACTAATATAAACATACTTTGTGTATGCTAGTTATCAAATTGGTGCATCAGCAATGTCTTAGGAACGGCTTGATATATGAAGTTAAAACATACAGGGCTTGTTGTAGGGGATGCTGAACTAACCAATAGGCAAATATTTGCTTGTTACTACTCGTACGTCTACTACTACTACAACTGCCACTACTACTGCTACAGCTGTTATTGCTACTATTATTACTACTTCTACCGACAAAATTGATATAAAAACAAAGGGTATTAAAGTGAAAATTACAAAGGATTTTAACACAGTGGTGAACTTACTTAAAACACAATTCATTCATGCAGTTTATGCGCTACTCAGTACAACTACTACTACTTCTGCTACTGCTACTACTGCTACTACTACTATTACTACTACTACTGCTACTACTACTGCTACTACTACTACTATTACTACTACTACTAGTACTACTACTACTACTACTACTACTACTACTACTACTACTACTACTACTACTACTATACTACTACTACTACTACTACTACTACTACTACTACTACTACTACTACTACTACTACTACTACTACTACTACTACTACTACTACTACTACTATACTACTACTACTACTACTACTACTACTACTACTACTACTACTACTACTACTACTACTACTACTACCACTACAACTTTCACTACTATTGAGACTATAAGTATTAAGTTGAAGCTTTCAGGGAATGTCTTTGGGGATGTTGAACTAAATGAAAACAAACTAGGATCATGCAGATTGTCAAAGAGTGTACCAGTTATATCTCAGGAACAGCTGAAATTATTAAGTTGAAACTTTCAGGGTATATTGAGGTGGATTTTAAGTTAACCAAAGGGTACTATATGCATACTGCTAGCACGGCGATTAATGTAACAAGAGAGAATAATAGTATTAAAGCAAAACTTTTAGGAACGTTCAATGGGAGTTAAAACTTAATAAAAAAAACTACATGAATAATGGTTTTCAAAAGGGCATAAAAGCAGTATATTAGGAATGGCTTAGATCATTAAGTTTAAGCTTTCTAAGCGTGTTGCGGGGGATGTCGAACTAGCCAAAAGTCACTATATGCATGCTTCCAGTATTGCTACTATTGCAAATGTTACGACTACTACTTTTACTGAGGCTAAGGGTAATAAGGTGAAATTCAGGGTTGACGAACTAATCTAAAACACACAGTGTGCATTCAGATTGCCAAAAGGGTAAATGAGTGTTTTCTCAGGAACAGCTTAGAGTATGAAGTTGTGTGTCAAGAGGGTTTATTAAACTAACTAAAAGGCACATACTGCTACTACTACTACTGCTGTTGCTTCTGCTGCTATTACTATTATTACCCCGATTACTGCGACTGATGCTAAGGGTAGTATGGTGAAACGTTCAAGAAATGCTTAAGGGGATGTTAAACTAAGTCAAAATTTACTCTTTGTGTGCTAGTTGTCAAACGGGCAAATCAGCAATAACCCATGAAAGTTCAAGGACATTAAATTGAAACTTTCAGGCCATATAAAGGGGGATCTAAAACTAGTAAAAATGCAAAAGATGCATACTACTACTATAAATGGTATTACTTTAACAACTGCTGCTAGAACTACTACTACTACCACTACAACTACTATCACTATTTTTACAGCAACTGCTACATACGGCAACTATTACGAGTACTACTGAGGCTAAGATTATTACGGTCAAACCTTCAAAGAACGCTGAAGAGGAAAACAAGTTGTCATAAGTTGACACCTGCAATGTGTATGCAGGTTATTAAAAGGACGTAACAGCCAAATATCAGGAACAGCTTAGAGCATTAAGTTGAAACTTTAAGTGCATGTTAAGGGGGATGTTGAACCAACCATAAGGTACCATATACAAACTACTACCTCTATTACAATAACTGCTACTGATGCCACTATATGGGCTGCATATATTAAGTACAAATTTTTAGAAAAGGTTAAGGGATATGTTGAATTAAATTAAAACATGCTGTGTGTATGTAGGCTGTAAAAAGGCCGCATGATCAGTATCCCAAGAACGGATTAGAATATTATATTGAAACTTTCAAGACATACTGAAGCACGTTTTGTAGTAATAAAAATGCCCCATATGCATGCTACTACCACTATTAGTATAACTATTACTACTGCTGTTATTACAAATATTATTATGACTTATTATATTTATGTCGAAATTTCAGGGACTATTGATGGGAATGTAAAATAAAAAAACCTAATGTACATGCAGGTTATCAACAGGACGTACCAGCAGTATTTCAGAAACGACTTAAAGTATTAAGTTAAAACTGTTAGGACATAAGGAGAGGATGTTAAACTAGACCAAAAAGGCACAATTTCAATACTATTTCTGCATCCGACTAACTCTACTACTGGTATCACTTGCACTGCTATTATTGGTCCAACTGTTAACTCTGCTACACTGCGTACTACTATTACAAATACTAAGGGCAATCACTAAACTTTCAGAGAAAGTTATGAGTCTGAATCTGAATCGAGTTGAATCGAATTGAAACATATTATGTACGTATGGGTTATCAAAAGGGTGTACAATGAGTATCCCAGAAACAGCTTAGAATAATATGTGAAAACACCCAGGCCTACTAATAATACTGCTACTAGGCCTACTACCGCTATTGAACTGAATCAAAATAGTTTAAGTGCATCCAAGCTGTCAAAATATACAAGTGGAAATGGAGTGTAAAGTAGAAAATTTCACAGAAAGTTTATGTTGCTATAAAACTAAATCAAAAGGCACTATGTGTATGCTGTTTGTTGATAAGACTTCACAGAAATATCTCGAGAATCACTAAGGGTATTAAGTTGAAAATTTCAGGGCTACTACTGTTACTAGTTCTGCTCTTAAATCTGGACTAAATAAAAAAGTGTAAGCGCATCCAGGTTGTGAAAATAATGTAGACACAATGTCTTAGGAAAGGTATTAAGTTTTATTTTTCTGAAAAGCTTGAGGAATTGGAAAACTACATCAAGTGGATATTATGTGTGTCCAGATTTTCAAAAAGGCGTATATTTCAAAATTGTTGAAAAATTTTGTCCGAATGATATATAGTAGATAGATTATTTTTTTTTCTATATTTAAACTTTAACAAATCCAAAGTTATTGAGAATTACAGTAATGAATATATATATATATATATATATATATATATATATATATATATATATATTTTCACAAATCCTGGTTAAGGTGGTATTTTTTTTTTCGAAACTATGAAAAATAGTAACATTCAGCTCGAAAAAAAGATTGTTTTCAGCAAATCAAAAATTATGTTCTGGTCTTTAGAAGGCATGGGGGGCGTCAGCCCTAGGTATCTTAGTGTATGCACGTTTCAAATTTGACTCAATTTGATTATGTAATTTGTGTTCATTTTTGGGTTTTATTTATTTATTGATGGTAATTTGTGGTGATTTAACATTTGGAAAATTATATGACTTTATTTCTGCTCAGTTTGGTTTAATTTAGCTCTTTAATTTTCTTTGACTTTTTTTGCAAATAGAATTTTCAATTTAATGTTAAAATGAAACAGTGAAAGAGAGAATGTAATAACTGAAACTGCTGCACACCTTTTTCTATAAGACCCTTAGGTGACCCTGCCTTTGCGCACATCCCGCCTCTTCCTTTCTGTCGTTTTCCCTGTTCCTCTCTCTTTTTCCCTTTTTATTTTTCTTTTCTCTCTCTCTCCCTCTCTCTCTCTCTCTCTCTCTCTCTCTCTCTCTCTCTCTCTCTCCTCTCTCTCTCTCTGGCTTGAATAGCTCTGCATTTAACTGAATTCAATACCCAAAAAATTTGTGTGACATTTAAATAGGATCACTGAGACACGAAAACACGGGGTTTATTTTTCCAGCCAAAGAGAGAGCGAGACAAAAATTTTCCAGCCTGAATTATAAGTTTATGATAAAGACACCAATCTTTAACAGAAATCATTTAAGCTTTAACATCGAGGTGTTGAGGGAGCACAAATCTCTCCTTTCCACCCGTACAGGCTTGAGCCTATTTGTCTTTGCTTAACGTTATTTTGCCAATCAACTACCAAATTAGAAACTTTTTGTTATCGTAACATTACAGTTCCACTGGCTTTTCGTTTAGTATTTTATCCTTACATTCTCCAGTAGCAAATCATAGCTATAAAGATTATTCTCACCACTTCATTCCAGATGAATAAAATAAATTGGCCTAAATTAATGAACTTTTTACTACCCTGAATTTTGGTTTCCCAAATACAAGTGTTTTTTCCAGGTGGCTCAAGTTGCACCATCATCAATCCATACATGTTCATGAAAGTAGTATCACTGGAAGTTCAATGTTTTTTTATCCAATACTACCGAGTGATAGAGGTATATACCGTTGTGAAGCTGTAAATTCCGCTGGACAATCTCAACGAGAGATACGAGTGGATGTAACCGAGCCTCCAGAAGTAACCTTGTCCTCTAGTTATCTCACAGAAGACCTGGGAAATAGTGTTGAGATAAACTGTCAATCCAATTGTCTAGTCTTACAATTTAGTTGGTATTTCAATGGTGCTCTTTTTACTCAAGGGATAAGTGGTGGAAAATTGTTTATTAGTCACATGCGACAAGAAGATGAAGGCATTTACCAGTGCTTTGTTAGATGTGACGTGGGGACTGGACAAGGGAGCGCCTATGTGAAGCTGGGAGGTAAGTTCCAATACTAAGACTTATTGGTAGCTTAGCTGGAGTGTTTAAAAAAGAGTAGTCAGTGGCATATTTGCTGAAGTATTTTCACACAAGGATGTAGCATTTTCATAACTATTTAAAACATTTAGGCTTAAAAAATCAGAGAGAGAGAGAGAGAAAAACAGAGAGAGAGAGAGAGAGAGAGAGAGAGAGAGAAAGGACTCAAAGAGTCCTTAGACATTCATCTGTTTATGCATGGAAAAAACAAATATTTTATTGAGTCATGAAGTTCCAAAGGGAGCTTATGGCACCATTAATTTAAAGATCATTCTTGTGGTCAATTCTCCTCAACGATGGCAATGTCGGGGAGATTTAGAGCAAAAGGATTGTCAAGCAATTTAGTTTTACCACATGGTAAAGAGTAGTGAGACATTGTCAACGGATAAAGGGAATTAATATCCAGAAAAACTGCATCTGACGTCTCACCGGTGTGTTGTCCAGTCAGATCAGTCTCCAAGATACGATCCCCATGGAAAACATACCCTCCCTCATTGAGCTCTGTACAAACAGATGCTGATCTATGTCAGTAATCAGACCTATTTATTCGCTACTGATTTTAGAATTAAATCCATTGCCAGATGAGGAGTTGAAA